>NW_026934091.1:0-11162 GCF_032062105.1 Saccostrea cuccullata | reverse complement strand
CCAAACTTGCACGGATGATACATCTAAGGATGCATACTATCGGCTTGCTTCGGATGTGAATTGACCTACATTTTCCGGTTGAGTGAACAGGTTATTTTTTTTTTGGTGAGGTTTCATTTCCAAGTAACTATCAGCCCTATGTTGACCAAACTTGCATGGATGATACATCTAAGGATGCATACTATCAGGCTTGCTTCAGATGCTGAATCTGACCTACATTTTCCGGTTGAGTGAACAGGTTAAATTTTTTTGGGCAGGTTTTATTTCAAAGTTACTATAAGCCCTATGTTGACCAAACTTGCATGGATGATACGTCTAAGGATGCATCTATCAGGCTTGCTTCGAATGCTGAATCTGATCTACAATGTACTTTTTCCGGTTAGTGAACAGGTTAAAGTTTTTGATGCATAATTCATTTCCAAGTAACTATGACTTCTTTAATGACCAAACTTGCACGGATGATACTCTAAGGATCATATACCGGGCTTGCTTCAGATGCTGAATCTGACCTACATTTTCGGGTTGAGTGAACAGGTTAAAGTTTTTGGTGCAGGTTTCATTTCCAAGTAACTATAAACCCTATGTTGACCAAACTTGCATGGATGATACATCTAAGGATGCATACTACCAGGCTTGCTTCGGATGCTGAATCTGACCTACATTTTGTGGATGAGTGAAAATGTTAGTTTGTGATAATGTATTTTTTCCAATTAACTATGAGCCCTATAATGAGCAAACTTGCAGGACAACATTTTTAGGATGCACACTAATGGACTTACTTTGGATGCTGAATTCGACATACTTTTTTTCAGATAATAGACCAGGTAAAAGTTAGGGGTGCAGGTCAATTACCAAAAAACTTGAAGGCTTATATAACATTGTATAAACCAAACCAAACTTGCACAAATGTTGCATAGGAGATGAAAACTTAAATTTGCTTCAGATGCTTAATTTTAATTACATTTTCATGAACAACTAGTTTAAAAATTTTTTATGAGGTCTATTTTGATGTATTCGATCAAAATTGCTTAAATATTTTCATTTCTGGAATGTACACTTTTTTTTTTAATTTGTGACTTTGCCTTACTCAAAGACAACATTCGTTGAGGTGAGCTCTGTAATCTCTGATTACCTATGTTTTAATTTCTCTTTGACTTATTTCTTAACTCGCAAAAAATTTTATAATGTTCTTTTTGTCCTGATTTTCGGTTTTGGGTGGGCCTGGTCCCTTTCACTGATAAGGTCCAAAATTTGTTGAGTGATCCATGGCTCGGTGCGTTGCTTAAGCCTGACTTCTTTTATGGGGGCAATTTCATCCAGAACTTTATTAAAAATTTTTTGGAAACTTTTCCACGATTCATTCACACAGTTTGAAAAACATTCATTCCATTCCTCTTGTATTAATTTTTCTTGTAGAATTTCTGGACTGTAGTTCTATAGTGATCTCAATTTTACAGTGTTATGATGTTTGAAGTGTCCTTTCGATATACGTCAAACAGTAAATAATGGAATGGTCGCTGATCCCGTTGATATAGTGTCGAACTGCATTAGGTTTTCTTTTCTGTTTGTTAAAATGTGGTCAATTGTTGTACTTGTTACGTCTGTGATTCTCATAGGTTTATCTATTATCTGTTGTAGATCAAAAATGTTCAAGATTTGAGCATATGCTTTATACAAAGGATGTGCTGGCTTAAAATCAATATTAAAATCACCAAAAATGTATGTTTCATATTGGCTCTCAAAGATTGGAGACTGTTTTCAAAATGTTCCAAAAAGTCAGATTGATTTGGTGGCCTATAGTAGATTCCAATTTGGATAGGTTTTGTTTTTGGCAAGAATATGTTGATAAAGATTGCTTCTAAGTTGTTTTGGTCAGGTAGTCGAGAAAAAGCATATTTATTTAATATGTAAAGACAAACTCCCCCTCCGTTTCACACCGACCTCCTAAGAATGGAATAACCATCTATGTTAATCTCATGTCCAAAACCGATTCATCTAACCATGTTTCTGTAACTCCTATCACTGCTGGTTTAGATTTAGATGCTAAAAGTCGAATTCAGATATTTTTGGCAATATGATTGACATTAAGATGAATAAAATGCATTCCTTTTTGTTTAAAACATTCAAAGTGTAAGTCATTCCCTTCATTGTTGATTTTTGTTTCATAATGTTTAGGTCCTGGATTAACTTCTATTCCTCCTATACATAATAGTATCTTCCAAAACGATTTTCTATGTGTGGATAATCTAGGTTTGTTAAAGTTATTTGTTTCCAGTCTGAACCATATGAAAATAACTTTTTTCATCAAGCTGACTCTTGATTGTTACACTAAAATCGAAATGTTCACCTGGATTATATGTACTGTTTCTACTGTGTCTTTGTCATTTTTGAAAGAAGTGAACAAATTTGTTGTTTTTTCTTTGAAAGACACTAATTGACTGATGCTTGGGTTCTTGAGTTTGCAGGATACTACTGTTATAATGTATAAACAGATTCCGAGGCGCCATATTTGTTTATGTTGACACAATCCGGAAGTAGGTCGTTCATGGGTAGACAACTCTTCTCTTGTATATTTCCTTGAAGAAAATTATCTACTTCAAAAAATTGAGTCTTTACCTATCTGGCCTTTGTTTATGTTAAAAACTTATATGGGATATCACAACTGCAGTCTCATGCTATTTGTATTCAGTAAATCACTGTTTGTTTTGATTTTAGCTGGACTTTTTGGGGCCGTTTCTCCCGCGCAGGGGGTTGGGTATTATTGGAAGGTTTGTCTGAAAATTTATACACATATTATTCACCATATGAAGGTTTGCACCCGCTATTTTCATCTTTATTGGATGATTATGTATGAAAATTGATGTTCGAGATTTGAATTTTACAGGTGTTTTTTTTTTATTTTTATTTTGTGGTCTTGTACAGACCTTTCTCACAAACTATTCAAGGATTTATCTAAAATTCGCAACTTTTAATTCACCATATGAAGGTGCATCTGGAATTTTCAACTTTATTTGTAATTTTTTGCATTTTACAGGTTTTACTTTTTATTTAAATTGACTTGTTCATTGTTGGCTCATTTATAAGGTTTGAGAGATAGAATCTAAAATATCTGTACAAAAATGTGACCTAGTACAGCTTAAAACAACTCATTAAAACAAAAAAAAAGAAAGATCATCAAGTGTTTAAAACAGTTTTTACAGTCCATAGAAGATAATGTAAATTCAGTTGTCTCGTGGGAATAATGACTGGACATGCATCCAGTTAAAGATAAATTAATGAGTTTGGTGTTGAAGGTTGTTAAGGCATATCTCTTATCAAGCGTGTGTGTGTTATCAAATCTTCAGGGAAGAAGGCACAAGAATTAAAGATCTCTCTTCTCTTATTCTCTTAATTTTAATTTATTGTCTGTCAAAGCACTTCATTACTGGATGACCAAGCCTTTATTTTCAAAATGAATTTGATATATCAAGATTAATTTGATTTTGTATAATGATTTTTTTTCAACAATTAGTTTGCAATGTGTCATGACACAGTGTATATTTATACCCGCACTTTCAAAAAGAAAGTTCGGGTATATTGTTGTTACTCATGTCCGTCCGTCCGTCCGTCTGTCACACTTTTCTTCCCTGAACTCCTCCTACATTTTTCACAGTAGCTTAATCATCCTTTGGGAGATGGTTGGGGGTGTCATGTGCAGTAAGGTTTCGGAATTTTGATCTTGCCCTGGGGGGACAAATGGGGGTCGAAAAATGACGTTTTTTATACAAAAAGCCCCTTCTTCCCTGAACTCCTCCTACATTTTTCACAGAAGCTTAATCATCCTTTGGGAGATGGTTGGGGGTGTCATGTAGATGTGCAGTAAGGTTTCGGAATTTTGATTTTGCCCCGGGGGGTCAAATGGGGGTCGAAAAATGAGGTTTTTTATACAAAAAGCCCCTTCTTCCCTAACTCCTCCTACATTTTACTCAGCAGCCTAATCATCTTTTAAGAGATGGTTCGTGGTGTCATGTAGATGTGCAGTAAGGTTTCGGAATTTTGATTTTGCCCCGGGGGATCAAATGGGGGTCGAAAAATGACGTTTTTTATACAAAAAGCCCCGTCTTCCCTGAACTCCTTCTACATTTTACTCAGCAGCCTAATCATCTTTTGAGAGATGGTTGGTGGTGTCATGTAGATGTGCAGTAAGGTTTCGGAATTTTGATTTTGCCCCGGGGGATCAAATGGGGGTCGAAAAATGACGTTTTTTGTACAAAAAGCCCCTTCTTCCCTGAACTCCTCTTACAATTTACTTAGCAGCCTAATCATCTTTTGAGAGATGGTTGGTGGTGTCATGAAGATGTGCAGTAAGGTTTCGGAATTTTGATTTTGCCCCGGGGGTCAAATGGGGGTCGAAAAATGACATTTTTTATGCAAAAAGCCCCATCTTCCCTGAACTTCTCTACATTTTACTTAACAGCCTAATCATCTTTTGTGGGATGATTAGTGGTGTCATGAAGATGTGCAGTAAGGTTTTGGAATTTTGATTTTGCCCCGGGGGGTCAAAAGGGGGTCGAAAAATGACGTTTTTTGTGCAAAAAGTCCCGTCTTCCCTGAACTCCTTCTACATTTTACTCAGCAGCCAAATCACCTTTTGGGGGATGATTGGTGGTGTCATGTAGATGTGCAGTAAGGTTTCAGAATTTTGAATTTGCCCCGGGGGATCAAATGGGGGTAGAAAAATAACGTTTTTCATACAAAGAGCCCTGTTTTCCCTGAATTCCTTACATTTTACTCAGCAGCCTAATCATCTTTTGGGAGATGGTTGGTGGGGTCATGTAGATATGCAGTAAGGTTTTGGAATTTAGATTTTGCCCCGGGGGATCAAATGGGGGTCGGAAAATGACGTTTTTTGTGCAAAAAGCCTTGTATTACTTGAAGTCTTCCTTAATGTTACTCAGAAGCCTAATAATCTCTTAGGAGGGTTAAATACTTTGAAAATTATGTAAAAAATCAACGTCAAGGGGTAACAAGATGTGTTTGTGAAATACTATGCGCCCCGCGTCAGACAAAGTATGAAAAAGCTATTTTTAGCACATAGGTCACAGTCCAACAAGGTCATTGACCTTGGTGTTGTTTGTAAGAACTAAATTAGTGGTGTATGCATACTAAATATGAAGTTATTTTTAGCATACAAGTCGCAGTCAAGGTCACAAGGTCATTGACCTTGGTGTCACTTGAAAGAACTTTATTAGTGGAGTATGCATACCAAATATGAAGTCTCTGTCTTTCATGGTTCAAAAGTTTTGAAGAAGATTAAAAGTTTGCAGACAAACAGACAGACAGGACAAAAACAATATACGCCTCGGATCTATCGATCCGGGGGTATGACAAAGATCTGACAATAATGTAAATAAAGTCAGCCAAATTCGGCGAATAGCTAGTGATAAGATACATTTGATTATAAAGTAATTATAACAACAACAGAGTTAATTAAATGCTGACGAAGTTGCTTAAATTTCTTATTACATCAGCTTATGTGTGAGTAGTCTGCATCGGTTTAAAACTAGATTATACTCAGACTATCAGTTGGGAGACAACACAATGGAGATAGTTATATATGAAGTGCTAGAAAAGTTAACGATAAAAAAACCGAAGCCATTCCGTTTGCTATGGAATTTGATAGTAGTTAGTTTTCCTTTATCGTTTAGAGTCAGTAAAACATACAGAAATAAAAAAAATGTTGCAGAATCTGTGGTGTATTTTATTTCAAGTTCACTGTGATAAAACGACTTGTCATGTGAAAGGAAATAGCTTTTACTAATTGATTAATTAACAAAATGATATAATTTAATTTGCAAATAACAAATAAATATGTAAGTAAAGATTGAGTTTAATTTTTATTGTAATCATTCTAACAACTTAACTAAAAAGGAATATTTACAAGCTAATCCAGAAAATTTGTGAACCATTTAATGAAAAAATAAGAAATCTAATTGATTGCAAAAAACTGTTTTTGAAGATACGATTGAAGTGTACATGTAGTATTGAAAAAAGGGTTTCAACAAAATAAATTGCCTTTGATATTTTGACCTCAAAATAAAAAAAAAATTCTTAGCCCATTAGACACTAGAGGAACTGTGAACAATAAGCTCACTAATGATACCCCTCCCCCGCCTCCCATATAAATATAATGTCAGTGGCCATGTTTTGTTGTGGGAAACCCAAAATATGTGTCGGATCAAGAAGTAAAATAAGAGGTGCACAATAGCATTATGTAATAAAGATTTTGTTTCATCAAATTTCATGCAGTGGTATGAGAGGAGTTGCAGATAAAAGATGGGTTTCCCGATCGAGAGCGTAACAAACGGACGTATGGACATACCGATTACTGCAAACTCTCCCGCTTTTCAAGCGGATGAGGGGTATAAAAATTATGATATATAATTTTGCCCAGAAAAGAAAAATAGTAACACATTTCCATTTTTCTTAAATGAGTAACATTGTCCTTTGAACTCGACATCATTAGCGGCAATTGTTTGTCAATAATACACTGCTAAAGCTCAAAAGGCCCTTTAAAGATCACCTGCAAAGGTAAGTAATTCAAAGGGAGAGAATGACAGGCCAAACAGACGAACAGATAGATAGGCATACCCAAATAAATACCCTTTCTTTCAATAAAAAAGGGACATTTGTTCGAAGAAAACTTCAATTAAAAATATTACAATATATTAATAGTTAGTTTCATTTTAGTTACTCTACATGTATGTAAATGACATATAACGTAATTTTATGAAAAAAATTATAAAGGAGAAATATGAATTCGTCAGCTTTTCAAATGATGATATTATGAAATAGGTTCTAAGTATGGATTCTTTTCAGTATTATGTATTTCTCCTATGGTACTGTAAATATGCGATGATGTTCTATCCTGCAACTCATCAAGCGTAAATCCATTATTTTGAAATGTCGTATAAGAGTTATCGTTCACAAGAGGTCGATCTTCGTGATCATTTCTACAAAAGATGATTTTAAAATAAACTTAACTCTTTAATTTAAAAAACACTGCAGTTTCCAATAATTCATTTCTTCTCACAACTTTTAAATCGTTACTGATTTCACTTATAAATATTACTTCATGCAACAAAAAACTCATTATTTTCAAAATGGATACACTCTCGTATTCTTATACAAATATTGAACTAGAAAACTTGAATTATAATCTTGTGTTTATGCCTAAGAAAACTTACATCGGTGGTTTCTTTCGCTTAATGAAACAGACTATAGCGGTAATAAAGGTGACAATAATGATGACGCCTCCAACCGAGGATCCAATGTAAACACCAGTTAACGATGGTGTCTCATCATAAATTTCAGCTTCTTTAAAAACACAAAAGAATAAGTTTTGAAAACATATTCTTATCTGTAATATATATTCGTATCTTAGATCAAATAATTGTGTAGTTTTTTTTAATGATATGCCTTTCCTTAAACTACTGTTTAAGGAAAAAAAATATGCAAACAACTTTTGCAAAAATGTCTCTTCAAAGAATATTGAAAGGAAATTTAATAACATCTGATTTCATTTTCTTATCATCAACTAAAAGATGCGAATACTTTTTCTTTCAAAGAAAAAAAAACCTAATTAAACTAGACTACTTATATACATATACTTTTATGTTTTAGGGTTTTGTGAACAGTAATCAGAATTACATTTTATCTAAAATGACCAGTTAAAAGTGTGTCCAATTGTTAAATGTATGTTCACTTGTTAATTTAAGTATAATTGAACAAACCTCTCCACTTAAAATATTGTGCTACAAAATCGACATTACCTGTATGAAATTTGAAAACTAAAAACCAATTATAACTTAATATGCTTTGTTATACTTTTGTTTAAAAATATGTTTTATGACTATATTTTATCTTATCACACTTTTAATGTAAAGAAATGTTTTGATTGTACACCTTTCAGGTTTATATGCTATGTAAAATCGATGAGCAAATCCATATAAAATACTCGCAAAGCATATGGGCCAAGATATACATGTATAACTGTGAGCTTTCTTTCTTGATAAGTTGTAAATGAAAAGTAAAATAAGTATACGAATAAAGATTCTGTAGAATAAAAACCTGTACATAAAGAAGATGGGAATGGAACCCATTGACCGTTATTGTCACATGTAATCGTTTTGCTGTTAAGAAGTCGATATCCAGGTTTGCAGTCAATAGTACAAGTCTGCCCAGGGTAAGGCAAGCAGTTAAAGAAGTTCACATTTGGTAATGAAGTAGAACATCTAGAAACTGTAAAAAATAAATATATTGAGAAAGCTTCGTGATAAATATATAATAACTTCGATACCTACATTTTCAGCGCACACATTTTCAAACAAAAAAATGTGTTAATAAAATTTATACTTATTTTATAAGTTATGAACTCTTTTAATAACCAATATAGTTTTAGTTTAAAGACAAAGAAAATATCAATATTTTTCAAATATTGTAATATTACTTTTTAAGCTGACATGATTATAAATAAAGATAAAGAATCCAGTCTGGCGACATTACTTCCTCTTTAAAAACTTTGTCAGAAAATCATTTAAATCTCTTGATAACAAATTAAAATCACCGTATTTAACTTTCGTTATCTGTAAGAAACAATTTGAAGCCGAATTCTTTTAATTGAATATGGCATAAGGGGATTGCAACGAATATATCTAGATTTAAGGTTTGGTTTTGGAAAGTTATAATATTAATGTATAAAGTTATATATAAGATGCACGCACACAAGTTCTCCGCAAAAACTCAATGCTTTAAATCCAGGAAATATGTACCTGTAGTTTTATGAATGTTTGCGTTATAAAGATCATATAAGGACTATAAATGGAATACATCTTAGTTGAATAGACTCATCACAGTGAATACCAAGGCAATTACCGAGCAACAATCTCCCGGAACATAATCCCTCAAAATGTGGGTGAAAATGCACACCTTACGCCTTAGTTCGTCTTTTTACACAAATATCTTTTCGGGGATTTTCCCCGTTTTATTGAAAAAGAGCAATTGTGAATAGAGGATTAATTTGGTTGATAGTGCTACATGTAGAAGTAACAAACAAAATAATAATGAACCTCCTTGACATGTTTTTTGGTCTGCCTGTAAGTCAACATTATCCTGACATCCACATGTTCTTCCAGTTGGTGTTGGAAAGCAGAAAGTACTGCAATTACCGTTCTTCTTTGAACAAAGTGAGCTCACTAAAATGAAAAAGACATTAATTTGGACAAGTTATTGCTAGCAATGATCGAAATTGCCTATCAAAGAACTTGTAAACCGATATACCATCTATTCTTTCATCTGCAAATATCGCCAAGCTGTCCAGTCGACCAAGTTCAGGATGGTTTGACATAAAAACCTTTTTTGATCCCGTTGATTTATCCATTTTTGTTATTCGTCTATTTGATACAAAAAGATAATTGAAAAATTACATTAACATAAATAAAAAATATAAATAGGGACTCAAAAAATCTTATTTTTGTATTCGATAAGTCGAGATAGATCTTTAAGAATTTTTAAATGAGACAGAAAAGATTTATTCTTACTTTTACAAATAAAAAATGACATTAATCGTTGCTCCTTTTGAGTATTCATTTTACGAGGGCCGTTCAAAAATTACGCGGACTTGTTGCACAGAAAAATTATTTGACGACATAATCGGGCAAAATGTCATACATAATATTAAAGAATCTTTACTTATATGGTCTTCAAAATTTCATATCAAAATGTTGTAAATTGGTATCAATTTTGAGTGTATTTTCAAGACAAATCATTAAGTTACGGAGCAGCAAAATCTTTGACGTTAAAGGCATTATAAAAAAAAATATGTGATTGAGTTTTCATTTTCTCAACATTTTCCCAAGAGTACCTGTACAGTTTGAGTTACCTTATCTACTCAACATCCAAACAACATTTCTTGTCAAGCTTAAAATCTATTAAACAAGAAAAGAATATTCTTTTTTTGTTTTAAAACCAAAAACTGCAGGTATTTTTCAGAAATAGTGTGATATTGGTGACTGTCAATCACGTTCTTTACAGTCCGGATAAAGTTTTCGTCGATAATCTTCTTTCCGTCCTCCCGTATAGCCTTTTTACAGATCTAGAGGTCTAACGGTCTTAAATTTCAATTTGCCATTTGTGGACGAATGTCACGAATACCCGAATTTACTACATGTTTTATTATGCATATTTTGGATCTATGTTGGCGATATCTCGAGCATTACACATAATTTAACAAAATGTGGTGCGCCGTCAATTCAGGAGACGTCATTTTCACAGTCGTTTTCACGGTAATCGCATCAGAGAAAAATCACTATATTTCTGTTAGTCACGCCACAAATCTAAATACATAATAATAGAACAATTTAAAGATACATTTGAGAAAATTATCGAAAAATATCGCGAATTATAGAAAAGAGATGAGTTAAATTTTAGGATTCCGATTGCTTTTGCTTCAAATTTTTTGTCGTGCTCCGTACCTCTTCATCAGCGATATCAACATACCGATAATTTTAGCAGAATTTTTTAAAAATTCAGATATTTTGCCCAAAATTTATTGAAATCTTTAAGATACATATTTCTGTGAAACTTCATAACTATATGACGTCTATAAAAGTAAATAATAGCACAAAATTTGAATGAGCGAATTTCTGGAGGTTCCATCATGTGTATATGTGCAAGGCATTTTGCACTGTATTTGAAAAAGCAGAAGTTTCTCTCCTCCAACAGTGCCAAAAAGAATAGCCAAATTTTATATGTTTACAGTAATTTGTATATTATGAATTCCCAATGATGAAAGTTTATTTCTAGGTCCTTCACAAATAGATAAAGGAGACAGCCTTGTTTTGTTCAATCAATGTTCAGTTGTTAAATATAGAAAAAGTTCAGCATAATCTTTAGGCAAGTTAGAGCTGTAAACATATTCCAGGAATTAGAAATTGACCAGAAAAATTGACTGTTCTTCCTGAAAAACTCTCGAGAGGGACGTTAAACAATATACAATCAATCCTGTGTCAATGTTATCTACCTGTTTTAAACTACAGTTCAAATCCAATTGACATTGGGAGAGGTTATATGATAGTTTCAACTTTGATGTCCCAGGTTCTAATATTAGGATATAATTTGTAAAT
>NW_026934090.1:0-11243 GCF_032062105.1 Saccostrea cuccullata | reverse complement strand
TTATCTAAATAACGTACACAAATAAAATTTTGAATGTTTTATCCAGGGATATTCAGTTGATTTTGAAGGTTTTGCATTTATCTGAAGTGTTACAACCATTCATCCCCTTGGTATAGATAGGATATTTTGTTGGAACAAATCCAACTGCATGTCGTAAAATTTGACCTCAACATTCTATTCTTACTTTTATGCCTCTACATCACAACACATATTTTTGAAGACGAATAAAACAAATGCAAATGATTTAAAAGATATTCTTTTGAACATATTGCACGATGTTAACTTCTTAAAAATTTAAGACATTGATGGCCCAAGTCGACTGACAAAACCTTAAATAATTCAAGCTCATTTACAATGAGTCCATTTTTTAAATCATGATTGGCGTGGTAAATACAATTGTAAATATTGAATATTTTGAAATATGAGAAATAAACAAAGCGCAAGGAGAAGAAACAGCATATCAACTTATCTAGCCATAAAGCCATGGCCTATTTTAAAGAGTTTTATTATGAGGATTATGGAAGTAGGTTAGTAAATGAAGCATATTCTAGTCATACACACAAAAACACCACACAGAGATACAAATATATTATGGCAAACAATAAATGTGGATATCAAATGAAATATATGGAAAGAACAAACAGTATACAAGCTAAAAGTCCATTATAGTATACAAAATTGGTGCTAAGCAAACACGGACCTCAAAACATCAGAGGTGGGATCAGGTTCCATGGAGGAATGAACATCCCTTGCCGACTGGTCACACCCGCCATGTGCCACAAAATGTTGTTTTTGTATTCAGGTAGATTTTTCCCTTCAAATATAACACTTACACAGAGAATTACAAAGTGTTCGATTATATTTCGAAAATTTCAATGTTTTTCTTGTAAGAACTGAAGAATATTGAATGCAAAAAAGCAAAATTAAGTAATGGAGAAAGAAGTACGTGGGGGATATGAATATACAGCTACTGATAGTGGTTCTTTCCGCAAGGGAAATTGGGCCATAAAGTGATGCTTCCATGGAGGTTCATCGGCCCTTAAGGTCAAGATCTAGTAAATGAAAGGTGCCTACAGATTTATCAAACTTGGGAAATAAATTCTTTTATTGATGCTTTACAACTTTAGCTTGGTCAAATAAGGTGTTTCGGGGCATAATTTGTAGGTAATCAAGATGAAAAACTGTATTTTAAACTGTCATTTTCAATGAAAAATTAAGAAAACCAGTCAGGAATATGGGAGTTTTTTTCATAATCGACAAAGGAAATGTATCCAGATTGCCTACAGTCTCTCAGAAAACGGTAATTAGTATGTACATGACCTCGTCTTTAAATCAATATCAAATTTAATATAGGTATCCGGTTTACTTTTCATATGATTTCAAATTGAATGACAAGAAAATACCCTATTTTCTGCATAATTCTGCAAAAGCCGTAAAGTACGGGAAAAAGAAAGTTGAAGTTGATTATGACGTCATAATGGATCTAGCACCAAAAATTAGTCTCAAATTATTTACTAGATCTTGACCTTAAGTCATATTTTGCCCATGGGGAATTCGAAATCTCATGCTAGAGAGTAAACTTCTTGAAGAAGTCTTATTCTAGAGAAGGACTATCAGGGAAGTCCTAATCTATGGAGACTGTCTTTTTATTACACCTATGGTTTAAGGCTAATTTTTTTGTTTCCAACTGCTAACACCTTTCCCAATACACAATTTTTTGACACATGCTCAAAAATTGAAGGAAAAACAGATTTGCCACTTAACGTCCTTAAATGATGTTTTTATCAAACTTTTTTAATCTTAATAATCCTATTTTTCTATAATCTACTGTTATTTTATGTACTTGACATTGGAAATTTATTTACATATATAGAAATGTAGATAACCGATTTTCAGTGTTGTAATTTTACACTTCTGATGACTTTGTCCCATTTTGATTTGTATATATTTTTGGCTTCTATTATCAGCAAGTTACATAATTTTATCTATACCCTAAAAAACAAAGATAAATCATTGGCACATCAATTGCTAGATAAACTGTTGAGAAAAATAAATATCTGTGCTGGTCGCGTTAAGATAACATCTTATTTCTCCCTGCAACTGGTATTCACAATATTTACTGTATGAGACGTTTCCATTATATAAAATCTACTGGGAATAATTTTATATACATGTATGTGCCTTCGTACGTCCTTAAAAGGAAATTCGAGTACATTTTACAAAATACGGCATCCTTCAATTCTAAGCAAGATATCTGAAAATCAGTTATCAACTACGGTTTGATATTTACATATATACTGAATTAAAATCAATCTTCCACCTTCATTTGATTATTTTAATCCCGTGGGGATCCGGGTTAGAATAGGTCCTCAGTACCCCCTTGCTTGTCGTAAAAGGCGACTAAATGGGGCGGTCCTTCGGATGAGACCGTATAAACCGAGGCCCAGTGTCACAGCAGGTGTGGCACGATAAAGATCCCTCCCTTCTCAATGGCCCTGGGTGCCGAGCATCTAGGCCGAAATTTGCAGCCCTTCACCGGCAATGGTGACGTCTCCATATCAGTGAAATATTCTGGAGAGGGACGTTAAACAATATACAATCAATCAATCAATCATTTGATTATTTTACCTTTTATCATCTGTAATTGTTTTTGGGCCTTGAATAACGGGGAAGTTACATGTAAAATAGCTTTAACTATAATCCAGATCCTGACAGTAAAAGGCACACTAATTACTAGGTAAACTGATGATAACCATTCTCAAAAACTATTTATCAGAATAAAATAAAATTCACAAGTTATGGAAGCTAGCATGAGACATATAATATAGACACTGAAAGAAATGAAATTGCATGTAAACTTTACCAACTGGAATCTCTGGCTGCTTGGCACAGGTTGCAAGAAAATCAAAGACAAGGAATGAAGGATTTGGAGATAAGGAACAGTATTCAATATCAAAATTACTCATCTGGTGAAAAACACACACCATAGTACAATAAAATATATTTGCAAAGAATGACTGCACTTAAGGACGTTATTTGGAACCTTTTCGGTTACCCATTTTAAGCTTAACATTACAATATATCGCTTAATTAATCTATGATTAATGTGCAAGCATATGTTTTTGATATTTATTTCTAGAATTTTTCGTCATGCATATTTCTATAATTACATACAACGCTATTGAAAAGAACATGTTTAAGCCATAAATTCCGGAAAATTGAACTGGACCGCTTTCGATTTTAAGGTGGCAGCAAAGGGGCGGAGACATTTAAATCGCATGGAAATGGATCATAAGCACATGGTTTTCCGTATTTGATTTACATTATATATGAAAAAGGCGGAGAGGAGGGTTTTGTGTTCATTGTGTACAAAAAATAAATGATTTATAACCATGCATATAATTTCATTAATTTGTATCCACGTAAGTAAGTAAAGTAAGTAAAGAGCAGAACATTAAGAGAAAAACAAAAAGTTCATAAAAATAAACAAAATTGTGATAAATATATGTCTGCATTTTGTACGCTTAGGTTTGTAGTGTCTTTTTTAAGAATTATTGGTAGATGAAAATGACACTGAAATACATTTTCATTTTCTGAACATAATGGACTGTCTTAGCGTAAATGAAAAATAATTTGCAACAACCTGTCTATAGGATAATCTGAAATAAGTACACACAATAAATCCATAAATGAGATGCCATTTGATTACTGGCAGAGATAATTTTCAAAAGAGTTTTGATCTTTATTCAGAGTACAAAGGACAATGCATTAAAGAAAATGAATTTCTGCTTCTACATTATCAAGCACTGCATAATTTTCTCTATCTAACGTTCTTTTAAAATTGTAATACTTAAAATCTCACTGCTCATGTAGTATTTGCTGTCAAGCAGCGAATTAACTAAATCTTAAAATAATTATAAATTATGTGTTCGAACCTACATGTATTTAAAAAAAATGACATTTTCACTTTTTCTTAATCATCTTGAATAATAATTGTGGACTAAATTAATTAGTAACGGAAAAATAAAATAAAAAGTTTAGGTTTTTTTTTTTGGTGTGACTGTGGGCTCCTACCCTGACCTAAAACTGGTCGGGCTCCCGTTTTCAAAATTTCTGGATCCGCCACTGCTATATGTACAGCATGTAATCGGCAAAATAATACCCCTTTTCTTTTAAATGCTCCGAACAAAAACACTGTAGTGAAAGAAGTCAACGTAAACTTTAAAACGCCAATGAACTGTTCGCAATGATCTTCAATGTTTTGAAAATGGAAGTACATGTAGATTTAAAAAGAATTTTCCAACGACTGACACAATGGAAGCGTATCGAACACTTGAATGTCACGTGAGAAAAGTGATTATAATATCAAACGGGTCACATGGGCTGACACTCGGTGACTTGCTAATTTAGTAGCTAACTCGAACGAAGTTTGGGTACATTTTTTTAAAAATTAGATATGAGCCGCAACTTGACCAACATTGTCCTTTGGATATGTATAGGTTTAAAGTAAAATACACATTCTGTGCAAATACGAAAAATGGTCAAGTTGCGGCTCGATGTAAACAAAGTCGTTGAAAACTGGTATGCATATGAATAACAATAGAAATGAGACAAAACTGTAAGACCCCCGTCTCAAAAGGTAGTGTCGCTCGGTATTATTTAATACTTTCATGTAATATAATACACCAAAACCTGCTCTTAAGACATTGTTTAATACCTATTAAACATAAATTTAATGAATTTTGGAATTTTATTTTGCGCAAAACATCGGGTTCCAACTCTCATAGCTTAAGTGCAGTCATTCTTTTCATACAAATCAATTGCTTGATCATATCATGAAACCAAAAATAATTAGACAATTTTCTTTAAATAAAATTTTATTATCTTCAAAGGCTTTAATTTCGCTAAAAGACAAAAAATGTGGTTTTACGTCAACCAAGTAATTAGTCTTTGGTATGGAGCTATCTTTCAATTTCCGAGTATACAAGTCACGTAATTCACAATCCTTAAGAAAGGTCATCATAAAAGTAAAACAAAAAACCTTTAATCTTGATACCATGCAGCAAATTTATCATCTCATATATAATATACCATTTTGTATATTTAAATGATGATGTATATCAAAGTTACCGTCACACCAATAAGCAATTAAGATAACGTTGCCTACTTTCAAAGTACATATACTTGACTTTTGGTGAAACATCTCGACTATCCACTGGAAGTCTACTTATAGATTTTTTTTTCATTTTCATTATTTGTAAAGTTTGTAAATTATTTCAAACTTATTTAATTTTCTGTTTTAAATAAATGACTAAATCTCTAAGATATTATTATTAAAGGCCCTTAATTGTGATAAATTAGAATTGGGTTGTTTATTCAAAAAGCTTACTTTAACTGTTTTGGAGACTTTAATTGAAAATGACACAATCACAATTTACATGCATGTAAATAGGTATTATTTTTTATCAATACTACATGTTTAGTGCCAGTTCAGATTATCAACAATCTAATAAGAATGAAATAAGTGCTAACAAAAATCATCGATGACGTAGCACAGTTTTATACAACCGTGCCTCACTGGGACACACAGCAGGTTTCACACAATTGTCATCTTTATATGTAGTTTGTTAACTTGTTTTATAATTTCAGTTCCCTCTTCAACGAAAGTAATTAGAGTAAAGTAATAAAATCTTGTTTTACAAAATCTTTTTGCATCTCAAGAAATGCACAAAATTTGAAAAAAAATAAATGTTGAAATAATAGTGAAATGTTTCCTTTTCAGCTAAGTATAACATGCAGATACTGTTTGACATAAAAAAGTCATTGGAAAAGTCAATTGTAATTGTCAGATATGAATAATTTTTAAATAAATTAAGTTAACTAGCTGATCAACCTACGAAACAACACAGGAGTCATCGCGAACTCTCCTCCTCTGCTGAGCTTGCCTAGATTGCAGCTGACTGGATAAGGCCTGCATAGGTTCAATATAGTTTTTTCTCAGCCAACTCATCTTAAACGTCATAATTTTCTTCACAGTGCGAGACTGTCCACCAATCATTATGGATCGCGAAACAAGCATTCTATTCGAAACAACCCCTAAATCGAAAAACTCATTGCCTAAATTCCCACACATTCCATCGTTCTGAAAGATGATTTTGTTGATCAAAACATCTGGTGAAAGAAGGGAGCAAAACACGAGGAGTTCCAGCGTTTGTTCTTCGGACAAAGCCCAGTGGCGATCATAGTCTCTAAGCATTCGTATGTTGGCGGAATCAGAGTCGTCCAGTTGTAGTAATGTGCATATGCAATCAAGGTAATACATAAGTCTTCCTTTGGGTGTATCAGGAATTGTGACTCTTGTGCCAGTGGCTTTGAGATGAATTTTCGTATTCTCCATTGCAAAGGCCATTTTCATCAATTTTTTTCGCAACGATATGTACCTTATGATTAAAAAGCAGCAATACACTGGCAATCAGAAGAGTCACTTTCATTTTATATAGTTGCCTATTGACGTCCTTAGCAGGAAAAACGATAGCATTTTATCATCTAATAAGTAGGGTATCTGAAAATCCCCACTCGTTTATAATTTCATATTATTATGTTTACTTTAGAATCACATCAGTTGGTAGATAAACAAAATTAACAAACTTTAAATTTTCAAAAACTACAATTTACAAATTGCTTTGAATTTTGTCTATGTCTGTATTTCAGATAATAAAAAGGATTTTCTGTCCTTTAATCGAAGATTCAGGGGTATATACTTTTGCCCGTCTATCTGTCTGTTTGTCAGCAAAAACTTTAATTCTGTCCTTTACTTTTGAGTAGGTGGGAATATTGCTTTCATGTTTCACAGGTGTATTTTTATGTGACAAGACCTTTTTTTTTATATCATCAAATTTAACTTCGTATCCTTAAACTTGGAGTTTGACCCACTTTTACAAAATAATTCGAACTTAGACCATAGCAAAAACGTTTGAATAATTGGTCTAGGACTTTCATACTTCACATGTGTATTCACTGTATTGCATTAACCTTTAGATCTTGACCTCAGAGTTTGACCCACTTTTAAATAATCATAACAATAATTTTTGACTGATAGTACTAGGACTTTTTCATATGTATATATGTTTTGTGACAAGACGTTCCTTTTGATACCAATCATTTTGACCTTGATGTTAGAGTTTAATCCACTTTTTAAAATTTTTAACCTTGACTATTATGTTTGAACTGTTAGTTCTATGGCTTTCATATTTCACAGGACTAGTGTATTCCTTGTTACATGATCTTCCTTAGGATACCAACAAATTTGACTTTGACCTTGGACTTTTACTTGCATTTGAGAAATTATAGCCCTCAGGAGAAGCTGCCATACGAGGGGCGTCGGTGTCTCACAAATACCCTTAATAAATTATGGGATGCAACCTGCCTAATTTTAATCTCAGAGCATTTCTATAAAAAATTCAAAAATTTCGCAATAATGAATGTACCATTTTTTTCTAACCGGGATGCCAATTTCACCCAAGAAAAAAATCGGGACTTTTAGTCGAGTTCGCGATGATCATCAAGTCGATATATGTCTTTTAGATTGCTCATGCATTATTATAATAAAAGCATCGTCATAAATTGTACATTTGAAAACCAATATTTACCACGCAATAAAATAAATGATTGTCCCATATTATATTTTAATATGCGTTATCAATTTTTGTGTTTTTTTCCCTACCATCTCGTGTCAATAAAATATACTCATCAAACTAAGGTCATTTGAATATGTTTAATTCGAACTTAATTATTGACCTCTTAATTGTATAAAGACTTTGCGGAGAAAAACAATGGTGGAGAATATATGATATTTATTATATTTTGATATCACATAGATTATCTTCGATAAAGCATGCATATAAATGTAAGGTAGTATATAGTGAAGTATTGTTTCCTTATGTGAACAAGAAAAACAAGTTTTTTATTCAGTAGATGCTTTCGACCATAAACGCATTTTTATTGGTTCAGTTTTCTTTTATTTTAAGTTTGTACTGTATGTACATTTATTTACTTGTCTATTCAATATAATATCCTGAATTGTATACTTTAATTAAAAAGAACTCTATTTATATTTTCATTTAGTTTTAATATGTCTAGGAAATAAATAGATATTCATTCCAAAATACTGTAGGCCCCTAATAAAAAGACTGTAATAAAAAATAAAGTAATCAAATGAGTTATTCAACAAAACACATCTTGAAAGAAGCTTTGTACAGCACAACATTTAACGTTATTGGATTCACAAAGGTTAAATCAGATCTAGTAGTTCCTTTTGCAATTACATGTATATACACACAACGTAGTGATTTTACTCCTTGCATTGATATTACTTCACAAAATAATGCAACTGTCATCATTTCGTCTTCGTGCAGCAATTGCACGCCTTCGTCTCTCCTCCGCCTCTTCCATTTCCCGCGCCATGGCTTGCATGGGTGTGATGTAATAAGTCCTTAACCAATCCATTTTAAAGGTCATGATTTTTCGGATATTTCTTGTTTGACCACCAATGACGATCGATCTCGAGACTAACATTCTGTTTGAGATGGTTCCAATTTCAAAGAAGTTGTTGCTTTTGTCGCCACACATTTCATCATTTTGGAAGAAAACCTTGTTCAGAAGCACGTCAGGAGATATCATTGCACACAATATCAGGAGCTCACTTTTTTGTTCTTCACTCAAATATCGATAGTTTTGATAGTCTCGCAGTCGTTCAATATTCTGAGTGTCCGAGCTGTCCAGTGCTAAAGCATTACACACGCAATCTAGGTAATACATAAGCTTAGCTCTGGGATCATTTGGTACCGTAACTGTACGCCCCGTCTCCTTTACTTGCAAACGAACGTTTCCAATTGCGAAAGCCATTTTGTCCTATCACATATATGTCCAGAATGATAATAGTGTAATTATTCTATTGCAGTCAATATTTAAAGATTTGCGTTCTTCTTTGGGGGATTTTCAGGTAATTTCCTCCAAACAAAGTCTACTTTCAATTTGTCTTGTCTCATTCTGAGCTGCTTATTAAACAAGTATTTAAAATGAGATGATAAACAGGAAGTCGAAAAATTAGAATAAAAAATGTTCTTCACTGAGAGGATTACTTTCATATTATTTTATAATTTATATTAAACTTGGACCAACTTCCGTTTTGAGAATTTTTTAAAAATATCACAATAGAAAATACATATATATGTAGAGAGTAAGCTCGATAGACAATCAATAACTTGTACGCTTAATATTTGTGGCTGGCGTAAATCATAGATTTATAATATCCGTGAGTGATTTATGCTCACATGATATAGCTTATATCCTATTACAAACTAAAGTGATACTGCAAATAAAACGCTTGACGATTTGTTGAGCGTGAAAATATGTACTTGTACAACAATACATGAAGAAAATTCGTTACGCTTAATTCATAAACAAAAGATGTTAAATTAAACTCATGGATTTGAAAAACCCTATAAAGCATACTTGGACTACAACAAGAAAATATATTGATAGTTAAAGTTTTTGTGAAATCAATCTTAAGTTTATTATCAAAAGACCTCGAATGACACAACGGCGTGCACAAAAATAACGTAACGAACTAGAACATATCTATATTTAGATTCTGAAATTTTTCTATTCATTGCTGAGGTATTTAAAAAAGACAGACATGGTTATGACGAGTTTTTGTTTTAAATAAAAGTATTGCAAATATTTACGACATAATTTTTCTTCTGCCAAAATTATTGTGATATTTTGTTTCAGCACTTCTTTACTGTTTTATACAGTCTAACTTTATCAGTGAAACATGTCTAATCCGACATGCACTGGGAGACATATTTTGAGTCGGGATAGACTGGGTTTCGGATTGCACAGTGTTAAAGGTGTAAAAAAAAATGGAAAAGAAATTTAACGTCGGAATTCACAGTGTGACGGATTGCAAGGTGTCGTATTGGACAGCTTTCACTGTACATGTAACTTTACAAGTATACATATAAGCAATATATTTCAAAATACGTATAAAACAACTGTTATTCACAATACCTTTCGTTGATGCAGTCTGACATATGCGTCATAGACAGAGAACATACATGTAAATGAATATCTGTTTAAGAGTTCTGAATGCTAAATATATGTTAAATTTATCTGCCGTGGTACTCATTAAATTATACATTTATATCGAATATTCAATTGCGATAAAATATTGTTTTTTTTTTCAATACATGGAAATACATTTTTTGAAAAATTATGTTATACCTGGTACATGTGTAGTTTTAACAAAAGATACTGGGTATTACAACTGTGAAAGTTTTCTGGTGTCAATGATTATTGTCAAACTTCAAATAGTGATTTGTGCAGCTTATGTGAATTGTCCTCTTATTTGTGCACCTCCCATGTTCTTTTTTTTAAGGGGAGATATTGTATCAATTTAGTGAAAACCGTACAAATGCCCAATTTTAAATTGCAAAGTGAGTGATCTTAGTATATTCTTAAACTGTCTTCCGATGCTTATCTTAATGTATTTACATTGCTGATATGCCTCTATGTTTTTAAAAGATAATAAAGGCCATCATCATGCAAAGGAATAAGAAAAAAAATAAACTTCTACATACTAATCAAATAACTTTAAAAAGATCGTTATTTTGTGTTGGAAAATTATTTTCAATGAGGAAACGAATTCGGGCATCATTTGGTCGAATTATTCGTACCCCTAAGGGTCATATGTGAAACTTCTTCATATCTCAGATTCTGAAGTGACGTCATCATATAAAAATATCCAACCAAATGCAAATATACGGAAGCGTACTTTATTTTCAAAGTACATTAATATGATCAATATAAACGAACTTTGAAAATAATATTATTTTTTCAAAGTGCATTTACTTTCAGAGTGCGTCGTACCATCTTTATTTGTAAGTGCTGGAGTAACTAAGTCTCCATTTTCGAGCAGAATTACTACTTTCTCATAATAAGTATCACAGGGTTACTTATTGACAGTTTACAATTACCAATAAGTAGGTATACATCTTGTACTTATTGGTAGTTAATTAATGTTCAAGGTTGTATAAGCAAAGCCTTGTAATGTCCAGAGCAAATTTTGATGTGGCTTGAGACTATTAATCACCTTTAAAAAAAAACATACATCACAATGAGTCTACCTAATCATGTTTTGAAATAATTTTAATTTGAAGTGCTTTAATTTCTTTCAAAAGGCA
>NW_026934089.1:0-7500 GCF_032062105.1 Saccostrea cuccullata | reverse complement strand
GAAACAATGGGAAAGGACGCATTTATTGATACATCAAATAAATCCTATATGCACTTAGGCATCAAACAGCGTAGATTTGGACGTCTGAATGAGGATATTCGACTTTCTTACAACAAAACGGAGAGGGGAGAAGATTTGCGGATGATTGAGGGCGTAGAACGCGATAATGTAAAGTCCAAACAATGCCAAGTTCTGAATGGAATTCTGAACCAATCATATGCAACATACATTGTATAGAGGTTTTAAGAAATAATACAAGTGAAATATTCAGTAAATTTGTTTCCTACAAATAATTTACATTGAAAGTTGATATACTGAGGAAATTGCTTTTTTTTAATTTTTGTTGTGCATCATATGTATCTTGCTCATGTGTCTTAATTCAGCCAGAAATCTTGCTTGTTCATATTTTAACAATTAGATTCTTCATTTATGTTCAATTGTAAAGGTCAAAGTCAATTTTTGTTATAAATTTGAGGTCAGTATCATTATTGAAAGTTAATACCAATTCTCTGTAACCACCAACCATACATGGGCACGCAAAGTTGTCAATCTTGTTGAAACTTTCCAGAAGTGTTCAGAGTGGCAAATTATGAAAAAAAGTCTGTAGAAGGTCATGCATCTGGTGCCTCGTTACCATGGTAACGGAGGTTCAATTCTCTATTTTTTGACATTATGTGAATTTTCACTTACAGGCGATTTATTTTTCAGGAGGTTTATATCTCTTGACTTTTTTAAACTTTAAACTAAGAAAAACTATGTATCTAATATAAATAATACGTATTTGATTTTTTTTGCACTTCTAAAGGGTAACACGGTATCGATTTTTATACAAAAAATGACTTTTTTCAACCAGAATACCCGCTTAAAATACAAGAAAACGCAGCCATCCCAGTAAAATTCCTGATATCGGACAGAATCCCTGCATTGTGTAGTTTTCAAGACCATTAAAACATTTTTGGGGCTATTGGAAATCGGCATTCTATCTCATGTTGAATACAGCGAAATCTGCACGTTATTTTTGTAAAAGGGGATTCCCCATTTGATTACCTCTTCCCAAAATGGAGGTAGAAAAGTCCAATCGGCAATCCTCGGCTGACTCCGCTACGCTCCATTCAAACCTCGGATGTGATTGGTGGAGGAATACGCAACAGATCCTTACATTTCTCCGCCGGAAACTGCCTTATCACTCATTTCGTATTTCGCTCTGCATAACGTTCTTCGAAAATATTTATTAATTTGTCCAATTCTTTATCGTAAACAGGTTTAGATTACATCCTCATGTTAATAGGCTTTGAAAGCAAGAAAAAACTGTTGAGCGTACCACAAAATAACTCCGATTTCAAATGTATGACATTTGAAAGAAATTCAAATAAGATCACATGACTAAATCAGCAAGATGGTAGATCACCGTTGACGTCCGAGGTTATGTGCGAGGTACGAGTCATCCGAGGAAATCCGAGTGAGAAAAGTCAATTATTAAAGTATATCGATCGTAACCATTTCGATCAATCAGTATCAATCAATGAATATGAATATATATTTAAATGAATTAATAAATATATACATTATCATACACTTTTTGATTAATAATTAAAACAAATTTGCGATATTTCGACTTTTTGAAGGTAACACTGAACCTATATATGGCGCGACTTAACCAATACCGCAAAAAGGCGACATGTAAACAAAAACATTGAACGTCAGACGTCAGATACGTCTGCGAAAGATGCCGGTGTTGGGCTGAGTCGTTGGAGTTTTTTTTATATTGTTCTAGTTAGGTTTTGGTAATGGCTTGCGATTTTCGTGAAAAAGATGCACATATCAAGTGTTCCGACCAAACTGAGCGTTTATCGGAGAAAGTAAACGACGAAAGCGTAATTATTTGTACTGAATTCGGATTGCTCCCTTCTCAACGAAATTTCTCTATCTGTGCAAACCATTCTGTCCATGTTTTGGAAACAAACAGTAGAAGAAAACGACGGAACTTCTGTGAAATCCCTTTCATTTTTAACACTCATAAGGGCATAAGAAGAAAATCTGACAGAACACTGACACTTCCAAATGTACAGGTCCAGCACAATCTCTTGATTAAGCTACATAGCTTGATTTAGCTATATAGCTTTATTAAGCTATTCAGAATAGCTTGTGAAGAATACTCGAATTGAATCAAGGTTTTACCAGTTTATTCATGTATACAGGTACATAACCACATGCTTCCACTCTGACGGTCCATGCACGCACTACTCATGCTGGATACACACTGACCCCTGACCCACACTACGAACCATAACTCTAGCACACAAACTCTTACACACAAGTGACACAACACAAATTAGATACACTACAATACCCCCTTTTCTAAGAATAAACTTTTACACTTCTCAAAATAAATAAATTACTGAAAGAAATTATTATCCAAAATATTATTAGAAAACATTTACAATTTACAGTCTCAGATCTATATAGAAAACTTTCAGTCATTAACACTCACACAGAAATATTTCACAGTTCGAAGTCCTTAAGACGTTGCGGTAGTTTCCTTATACGGGTAGACCTTCTAACGCTCGGAGTTACTGGAGCCGCGGATGGAACATCATCACTATTAGCACTAGACTCAACACTCGGTTCACTAAGATCACTCGGATTCTCCGGAATATCGGACACACTTTCCGGTTCCTGATATTTTTTCACGAATTCACTATTTCGCTTCACTAACACTCCCTCTGGTGATTTAACAACACAGCTGTTTCCGGTTTTCTGTACGAGTGTATACGGTTCCACGTGATATGGTGTATCCATTTTGTCCTTGGTCGCCTTCTTCAAGAGGACTGAATCTCCTAGCTCCAAATCACACTCCTGTGCATCACGTTTTTCATCGATATAAATCTTGTTCCTGTATTTAGAATACGCATCCTTATCGCGCACTCCCTCATCATAGTCGTTTTCTTGTAGATTTTCCACTTGCGGTAGCTTTGTTCTCAGCTTCCGACGGAACATCAACTCGGCAGGTGGTACTCCTGTCGTAGTATGAGGAGTCGTTCTGTATGCAAATAGATATTTGCGGATTTCGGTCTTCCAATTCTTAGACTCGGCTTGTGCAATCCGAATTCTTTTCATCAACGATCTGTTTTGTCGTTCTACCTCCCCATTTGCTGACGGATGTAACGGTGTAACTGCTCGATGCTTGATACAGTTATCTGTCAGGTAATCCTTGAATAACTTAGATCTGAACTGGGGTCCATTATCAGAAGTTATTTGTAATGGAAGTCCATGTCGACAAAACATTCCCTCCAGCAAATCAATGATTTTCTCACTTGTAATATCCTTGGTAACTTCAATCTCGTAGTATCTGCTGTAATAATCAACAACCACTAACACGTACTGTCCAGATGTTAATGGTCCAAGAATATCAATACCTAATTCTTGCCATGGCCCTGTTGGTAATGGAGTAGGACTAACTGGTTCCGGTTTCGGAAACGCACTGGTAATCTGACATCCGTGACACGATTTCACATACTTCTCCACTTCCTTGTCCATCCCAGGCCACCACACTTTAGTACGTAACTGCTGTTTCGTCCCAACGATTCCTAGATGACCCTGGTGAGCTAACTGTACACACTGCTTCCTCAGATTTCTTGGAATCACTATTCTGGATCCACGTAAAACCACGTATCCAATACAACAAAGTTCATCTCGGAATGGGTAATAATCAACACATGATTTCTCCCACTTTCCCTCTTTGATGAATTTTCGGATTCTGACAAGTTCTTCATCTCTCCTTGAAGCTTCTTCTACTTCTTGAGTCGACAGTGCCTGAGGGGTTGCCTCCCTTGCAATAAATTTCACATATTGCTCAGTGTCTTTTGAATTACTGTTTTCTACAGGTGTCTTATCCACCAAACGAGATAACGCATCTGCGATATTCTGATGTCCAGGTGAATAACGTACTTTGAAGTTGTAAGCCATAAGTTTTAATAGCCATCGTTCAATTCTTGCATTTGGTCTGGATTTTCTTCCATAAATCACTTCTAATGGCTTGTGATCTGTGACTAATTCAAAATCCACCCCGTAGAGATAGATATGGAACTTCTCACATGCCCATACGACTGCCAAAGCTTCTTTCTCAATTGTCGAATAATTGCGTTCGGCCGCTGACAACGTACGACTGGCATAACTGATGACCCGTGTTTCACCTTTGTTGACTTGAAGTAAAACTGCTCCTAGGCCTACATTACTAGCATCTGTCACTAACTGAGTTTTTTCTGCATCTAATCTGTAATGTCCCAAAGTTTTCACATTTGACAAACAACTCTTTAAAGTGTCAAAGCTTTTCTTCTGTTCGGCTGACCAGACAAACTTCACATTTTTCTTTGTCAATCTCCTGAGCGGTTCTGCCACAGTAGCAAGATTTGGTATGTAACGAGCACTAAAGTTTACAAGTCCGAGGAAACTTTTCACTTCGGATCCATTTGTTGGTTCTTTAGCATTGAGTAACGACTTGATCCTTTCACTAGTTGGTCCAATACCATTCTTTGATAAGACGTGTCCCATGAACGTTATCTTGTTCATCCTAAACTCACACTTGTTCAGATTTAGTGTCAGACCTTTATCTTTGAGTCTCTGTAAGGCTTTGCGAAGTCGCTCATCATGTTCTGCTTTGTCACGACCATAGATTACGATATCGTCTGATATATTCTGCACTCCTTCACAGTCATGAAACACTTGCGAAATCACTTGTTGATATTTCTCTGGAGCTGATGAAATACCAAACATCAGTCTCTTATATCTGTAGAGACCTTTGTACGTAACGAATGTAGTGATCTCCCTTGACAACTCTTCCAGCTCAATTTGATGGTATCCACTTCTAAGGTCTAACTTACTAAACACTTGGCTACCATTCACCATGTAGAGTATGTCATCCACTGTCGGAATAGGATGCCGTTCACGAATAATGGCAGCATTGGCTTGTCTCATGTCAACGCACAATCTAATGTCACCATTGGGTTTCGGTACAATTATGACTGGACTGACCCACGGTGTAGGATCATTAACTCGTTCAATGATATCCTGAGACTCAAGTTCGTCCAACTGTTCTCCTACTTTATCTCGCAAACTGTATGGAATTCTGTACATGCTTTGAGCTACTGGCTTCACATTTTTGTCAATATGTAACTTCAACTTAAAGTCTTTGAGTTTTCCAATACCTCGAAAACACTCAGAATATTCATGAATAAAGTCAGTTGGTTGAACTGTGTTTACTCCGAGTTTCAAAACTCCCAAGTTCATAGCTGTGTCTTTGCCCAGTAACGCTGGTCCTGTACCATTTAGTACAAAGAACTCCTCTTCTCTACTATTTCCATTTTCATGAATTGATGTTTGCGCTCTGAATTTACCCAATAATTTCAACGGTTCTGTAGATCCGTAAGCAAAAAGTTTTTTTTCACACTTCTCTGAGTGACACTTGATACGGTTCTTCTTAAGATATTCCCAGAGTTCTTTATCAATAATGTTAGCTGATGCACCACTATCAATGACAAATTCTACAGGATTTCCTCCTAGACTGACTTTTACTTTGTCTGATGATGTATGTCCTGTTTTCAAACTAAACACGTATACTTCTGAGTCGGAATCCACTTCAGAATAATCCACTTTGTTAATTTTCCCACCTTTGGTTGGTTTGCCTTTTCCTGGTTTCTTTGTTAAACAACATTTAATAAAATGTCCAACTTTTCCGCACTTCCGACATTCCTTATTCCGAGCAGGACACGATACGTCCTTTGCAAAATGCCCCTCTCGTCCACAACGAAAACACTTCTTGTCCTGAAATCTGTGTTTCTGTTTGTCAGTTTTTTCACGATGTCCCTGAATTCTGTTTACTGACGCCACAATTTCAGTGTCCATATGCCTAGCCTGTGTTTCAGTCATCTCAAATGTAGCTGCTATAGTCCTCAATTGCTCTAAAGTCAAGTCTTTTCCTTTCTCTAACAACTTGGCTCTTATCTTGTGAGACCTGCACTTTTCAATCACTTGATCCCGAATTTGCTCATCCTGATTTGTGAAGTCACAATACACAGCCTGTTGTCGTAATTTTGTAATAAACTGTTCTACTGTTTCACTCTCGGTTTGCAGAATTTTCCTAAAAACATATCGTTCATACGGAACGTTAACTTTATTCTCAAAATGTTTATCTAACGTTTTCACAGCTAACGTATACACATTGTCATTGTCACCTGCTTGTTCAACATTCAATGTATAAAAAATGTCTTGAACTTCGGGTCCAGCACAGTGCAAAAGTAATGCTTTTTTTTGTTCAGCGTCACTCACCCCTTTTCCAACAGCGAAAAGCTCAAAACTTCGGTGCCACCTTTTCCATGCTTGATTTAATTGTGACGGTTCAGCATTTGGATCAAATTTCCCAACTCCGTTGAGTTCTATTAGTGTAGCCATCTTGTAGTTTTCGTTATCCTCGTCGCCAGTGAAGAATACTCGAATTGAATCAAGGTTTTACCAGTTTATTCATGTATACAGGTACATAACCACATGCTTCCACTCTGACGGTCCATGCACGCACTACTCATGCTGGATACACACTGACCCCTGACCCACACTACGAACCATAACTCTAGCACACAAACTCTTACACACAAGTGACACAACACAAATTAGATACACTACAGCTTGATTAAGCTATTTTCTCAGACTTTTTTCTCAAATGTGTTATTTTTTCAACATGTGCAAAAAGTCGCACCTAGGTGCAGAGGAAATATTAAACTTTGTTCTCTTCTGAATACAATGCATTTAAAAATCACTCACCAAATTGCGTCTCCTTGAGAGACTTTGTACTCAAAGTTTTAAAAGTTTTGGGGCTATTGATGAGTGACCACACAGTTATTTCTTGAATGAAATTATAAAGGAGGCCAGTTATGGCCAACAGGATAATTTATTAGTAACAGTTCAGCACAATGAGAAACAATCATACTTACCCACGCCTCACCGCACACACAGTTACTCAAACAATGGAAATTGACATTTTGCTTAAAGTATTCAACAGCAGCAATGTAAGAACTTTCTATGATTTAGGTTGTATTTTTGATAGTCCATAGTGCATATATGAATAGTCAAGTACTTGCGACTTTTTGTTTATTTCTTTTAAAAAAACGTTTTTGGGAAAAACTGCATATAAATAGCTTTATCAAGCTATTTTGAATAGCTTTATAAAGCTATATAGCTTTTTAAAGCTATATAGCTTAATCAAGAGATTGTGCTGGACCTGATGTATACACTATACATGAGAATTTTGGAGTTGTGTTGGCAGTTGGAACAGGTGAGTGGGTTATGTTTTATCTGATTTGAATACAATAAGTACAAAAACAATATTCAATCTATAGGTAGCTCACTACAATGAAATTAATGTTTCATTGCTGAAATAAGGAGAATATACACATTTTGATGATCACATTAGATCTATTATAGATACTATATACATCAGAGTAATTTTAT
>NW_026934088.1:0-11385 GCF_032062105.1 Saccostrea cuccullata | reverse complement strand
ACAATACATCCTATCACTGATTTGTAATTTGACTGACATACAAATTGTACCGGGCCTTTGTTTTTATACTAAATGTGTGTCGAGTATGAAATGAGTGGTTAGACATAAACACCATATACAGGTGATATCTGTATCAGCTGTTCTCGAAAGATTATCAACCAGAATCGATGTTTGTGGAGCGCATGCATGGATCAGTATAAAAACAATCTTCATTAAGACATTGATTTATCTCATAAGTTTAGATGATTTACCGATGAAACAATCTTTTTAAGGTTTGCTACAGACGAAATTGGCACCTGTGTCTTTATGAAATACAGTGTATATGATCTGAAACATATGGAGATAACGAACAGTATTCAAGATCAAAAGTACATAAAACAATACAAAATAAGAGCAGAGCAAACACGGACCTCAAAAACGTCGGAGGTGGGATTAGGTGCCATGGAGGAGTGAGCATCCCCTGCCAACCGGTCTTACCCTCCGTGTGCTCTCTGTCTTGATTGGAATTGACTGGAAATACCGTCGTCAATTCAGTGTATAAATAATGGACTAAGAATAAGTATGAAAAATGCCAGTCAGCATTTGACTCAATGATAAATTGTATTTGCTGACAAGTTCATTGTATCGACCATTGAACTTAGAAATGATGACTTTAAACGAGACTGCTGATATCCTCGTTTCATCAACTTGTTTGTCAATAATTTACCTCGTTTTAGAAATTGTTCATACGTAGAGCATGCTCTTGCGTATCGAATCAACTGAGATATGTAAACTCAGTGTGCAGGTGATGAAGGTATATTGCTGAATAAGTAAGGGAAGTTAACGTTTGCAAAGTTAAAGTCATCACATTTATCATAGAGCTTGGTTGTTAGATTACCATTAACGTCTTTTTCAAGTAAAATATCCAAATATGAAACACATGTGTCTAACTCTGTGGTATCTTTTATTTCAAGCTCATCGGGATATATCGTATCGACATAAGAATTGGAATTACTATTGGTAATTGACAATACGTCGTCGATATATCTAAATGTCTAGTTGAAAGCCACAGCAAGTGTTTTCATTTCACGTATAGGATTTTGAACAAATTCTGCTTCAAATAGAATGCAATTTCTTTGAACCAGTATCAAGAGAGAAAAGCATATAATCTCAGAAAAGTATTCTCATTAGGACGGTGGTGGAACATTCCTTGAAAAAAAATCCCTGAAAATGAATGCAGTCAATTCAGTATATTTTTAGAATAGTAAGAAATACTTCAGTCAAGTGCTGACTGACGTTTTTCATACTAATTGTTAGTCCATTATAATTTATACTATGAATTGACGATTTTTCCGTTATTACCCGCTCATGACAAGGAGCACACGGTGGGTGTGACCGGTCACCAGGGGATGCTTACTCCTCCGTGTAACCTGATTCCACCTCTGCTGGTTTGGAGGTCCATGTTTGCTCTGCTCCTATTTTGTATTGTTTAAAGGACTTTTGATCTTGAATATTTTTCGTTATCTTCATATATTTCATCTATATTTGTCACTATCAACAAGTATTAAAGAGAGCACAAAAACAAAGATATTTAATTAAGCAAGTCTTACTATTTTGATGCATTGAATATTAATTAATATTTGAGAAAATTGGAAAATCTATAGTTTATTGAGCAGCAATATACTTTTGTCATCTGCATTCGGAGTTTATGTCTCTAAGTTGATTCGATAGGGAAGAGGATGTTCTACGTATGAACAATTTCTAAAACGTCAGGTAAGTTATTGACAAGCAAGTTGATGAAGCAAGAATATCAACAGTCTCGTTTAAAGTCATCAATTTGTAATATGGTCGATACAATGAACTTGTCAGCAAATACAATTTTTCATTAAGTGAAATGCTGATTGACTTTGTTCATTCTGATTGTTAGCCCATTATTTACACAGAGTTGTGCACGGATTTTCCGTTATTTCTCGATCATTACTAGGAGCACACGGCGGGTGTGACCGGTTGGCAGGAGATGCTCACTCATCCATGGCACCTGATCCTACCTCTGATGTTTTGGAGGTCCATGTTTGTTCTGCTTCTATTTTGTAATGTTTCAGGGTCTTTTTAACTCGAATACTGTTCGTTATCTCATATGTCATTGTATATCGGAATATTGTTGAATACATATTACGAATTTTCATGTAAGTTGAATACATTGAATTATAGATGAAATTATAAGGGACAGTGATGTTGAGATGATGAGATGTCTGATTGACAATATATATACATGTTGTCATTGTACTTCAGGACTGCCAGCAAATTGTTAGAATTTTCATAAACACAGTAGTAAAACTGTGTCTATAACTGATCGAACTTTTTAAGCAGAATGTTCTCAAAAACTGATTCTTGATACGTGTTGTGGTCTTCAAAGTGATAGTTAAATAAATTTCGACATTATCAATGTTTATTTGTCATTTTTCACTGAAATTGACAGAACCCGGTTTTTAATTTGATATTTTTTACTTAAGATAGAGATTAAGGGCAAATTGAGCGTTTCTGTGTACGATCAATCCGAAAATCAACGCAGATTATAGAATTATGTACTTACAATGTTGATGTAACAGGGGTCTCGCCAATTATTTGAATTTTTTTAGTGGTACAATAACCTTGTTTGTAAATTATGCAACCTGTCGTTAGGTCGAATATCAACTGACGTATAAATACAAAATGCTTGGTCATTATTTTCTTTTGTTTACAGATAACACCCTATTGATGATACATACTGACACGCAAAAGAAACGCAACATCTTATTTTAAAGGTTTAAAAAATCAATAGGGCATAACAGCACAGAAAAAATTAGGACATCTTCAATTTTTCCTAGTTGATAATTTAACGGCTGAATGAATTTTATCCAGTGGCAATACCAAAATTTCATGGTTTACAAAATATTTGGCTATTATTTGTGTTTAAAAGAGCTTGTATATCTGTTCATCATATTAAGTATTGCAGCAATATTCCGAGAGTTAATCTCTTTCCCAAAGTGATGCCAAGACTCCTCGAAATGCATGAAGGCACATATCTAGAAATTCTGAAAATAAAGGTGATAGAGAGTCGCAGGTGCAAATGTATACTAGATAACCCCTCAACATGTTCAGACGTATCACAAGCATGAATGGTTCGGAATTGAAAGGCTGCTATCATTGGCGTCGGAAGCAAATTGAAAGTTGGGGGGGGGGGGGGGTAAGTTTAAGAGAAAAAAAATTCAAACCGAAATAAATTGACAAGCAAAAATGAAAAAAAGTTAAATCCGTCTATTCCCCAAACACGAAAATCCTATTTCGTTTTTTTTTTTTTTTTTTTTTTTTTCCGGGGGGGGGGGGGGGGGGGGGGGGGGGTTGGAATCTTACTTCTTCCATACCAATTTTTTTTAAAACAAACAGTACCACTTACCTTTTGGGACCTAAACTGCACCCTCATGGCATCTGATCCCATTAGGATTACTAATGTTTGGAGATCTGTGTTTGCTCTTCTTCCGATTTGTATTGTTTACATGGACTCGGTGCTTATTTTGAGAGTCAAAATATACGTAGGCGAACTCAACCTATTAGCTAAAAAAAATTGAATATCCTATATCTATCTAAGGCGCAAACTGAATAAAGAAAGAAAACCTCAAAAGTGAAAAATAAACATAATTCTGAAAAATGCAACTGACTGTTTTACATAAACAACTTAATTTTAGTAGACATTAAGGCCACATTGAAGGTCAGACGACACGTTCCTCAAAAATATATAAAAATATATAATTTTTCCTAAGAATTTGTCAATGAAGTATAGGTACTAAAAGAAGTTTCCTAACAAAAAATTAAGGTACCTTATGGCACGCCGATTGGTTCAAAAATATTTTCTGCACGACCTTACACAAAAATTACACGAGCAAGTCAAAACTTACACAAAGTGCGGAAAATACACATAAAGTTATTGAAATTTACACAAACTATACAAAAACTACACAATCAAGAAAATATTTACAAGATATAATGAGAAAATTACACAAACGTAAAAACGAAAACTGCACAAGTGAGAATACAACATCGACATAATATACGGCGCATCCTCATTGCGCACATTTCATTAATATTTATTAGAGAACAGCTCATTGTGGCTTGGATGCTTGAAACGTTATAAAACAAGAGGATGAGTAATGTGTAAACAATATTTATTCAATCTTTTAAAAAAGATTCAGTCTTTCAGAATTACGCTAGACTCTCAAGAATATGCCGTTGTGTTTTATACATTTAAAAATTGACAGGTACACAATATGCATACAAATTTACACCCCTCTATTAAAAACATTCTACACAGTCATGTATAGAAAACGTTAAAAAGGGGGGGGGGGTGCATATACATTATCAGTTGCGTGTTTAATTGTTAGATTTTTTATGTCATTCCCTCTATATAGCAATATCTTTTGAAAGTTCAAAACAATGATAATATCATAGTAAAGGTAAATAAATAAAAACAGCCTGAGGTAATACAGGAGAGTTAACAACAAATGAAACTCTTTTCCTCCACCACCCACTGTGTGTACTTTGGTAATTATTAAGGTTGTGGATGCGTGACCTTTTCATATCGAGAGATTCCTGGCTCCCTGCTGGTGCTGGAATGAAAGACACCTGTACGCTAATCGATTTATAGTTATTTGACACATCAATAATACCTTTTGATTTAAGGTTACTAGCAATTCATTCAGAGATTTTGAAGCAATGTTGCTGCCATCTGGGTTGTGGAATTTGCCCGATACATTTTTTGAAGTAAACAGTTAAAAAAAAAACGAGCAAATAATTGCGCAACTTCAATTTTAATATTAAACGAATCCATCATTTTTTTTTTTTTTTAAATAACTCGTAGTGAAATTATACAGTGTTTAATTTATGTGAATTTCTGTTTTTCTAGTGTAGATTATTTTGAATATGTAAAATGCATATAAAGGAGTTAAACAATATTAATATGCTGATACACATTTAGTATCGCTTTTTAAAGTGAGGAAGGGGGTGGGGCAAATTATACCTAAACATTCTAATTAACAAGCAGAAAAAAGGTAAAGCGTCCAATCTCGAAAATCCTATTTCGTTGAAGTAGTGATCGAGGCACCTTCAATTCCAATCAAACAACAAGAAGGGGGCTTTTCAGTTGAAATTTTACCATGGAAGTAGGTTCTGTTTGCAAAAAACAACAACAACAACAACAAATCGAGGGGCGGGGGGGGGGGGGGCAGGTCCCTTCTGATGCGACGTGCCTGAAATATATTTTTAAGAATTTAAGGGTACATGAAATAGCCGAACGATATCCTGGGATTTGCCTGCGTTCGACCTAACAAAAGTTAAAAATTGGGGGTTGGGGTCAACCAGCATGTAAAGGAAAATTTACTATAGCAAAATCTATACTCGAAAATGAGGGGGGGGGGGGATGGCGGGTCTACAGGCCTGATTGACGATTAATTTCGTTTCATAAAAATACAAGTATAATCATGTTCTTTTTTTCATAATGGCCATTGACATGTACTAGTATTTGGGTAAAAAAGGTAATCTTACAAGAAACTTAGTGTTTGGAAAATAATTTTAAAAATCTTGAAGTCGAATTTGAAATGTAAACAGAATTTGTTGTCTTGGAAAATAGTTGCCAAACATCGAACTCCATAAAGAACATAAATTATTTGCATTTTTCAAGAGTGATAAAAATCATAAAACACGTTCTATTACACTGCTGTATCCATTCTAATTTTTTTATTGCTTCCTATTTGTAACATTGTACGCAAAGATGTACTTAGTAAATCACAATGTTTTAAGAGTAATAAAACACAAAAGCGCATGTACATGAAGCACATAGAGTATATATATTCTCCTTTCATTTAGTCCTTTTTATTAAAATGAAAACAATTATCATGCATTTGCCATTACGAATGAGGGTAACGCTTACAAGAAATGTCTTGTTTTTATTGAGTAGCTTATAACTGAAAATATGAGATTTCATGGAAGGAATTCATAACAAAGTATGCTAAAGATCTCCAAGCAAAACTGATATCCTGATATTTTATAAGTATGAATACATGTGTTATTAGAGTAAAATATTTTTTTATGTTTGACGTTAGATCTAAATACATGCTGTGTACATCTAAGGTAATACCAAGTTTTTTAAGTTAAAAAATATATATCCAATAAAATGAATAAAGGTATATATAATTTCCTATTCCGAGTGGTAAAGGAAATAAAATAGGTACAAATGAAGAGAACCAAAATTAATTCTACAGCTTAATGATTATAATCAGCAATAATTCTGCCAATTTCATGAATAATCAACTTTATCAATCGTTTGATTATGTTCAAGTTCATTTATTCTCTCAAAACCATTTAAGATACATGGTACATGAGGACAAAAAAAAATATTTACAGCATAAATATATTCAGATCAGGAGTAAATGATATACATAATTAGAAAATGGCAATGTGAGAAAAAAAAGAGGTACAACTCGTATGATACATGTATAAAATGAAATAAATCAGGGGAGAAATTATGGAGGACAGACTAAATCATATATTTTTAATAAAAACATACAGAGTTTTTTTTAAGTGACATAGCATCTTGTTTTGTCATCAGTTGAGAAAATTTAAAAATATTTGGTCTAGTAAAGTAGTACTCATTAATATACTTTTTCCTGATGTTTGACAGTGCAGTACATTCAAGTATAAAATGAAATTCATCAGCAACATGTTTAGCATTACAAAGTGTACATAATATTTCATTTAAAGGTATACAAGCCCATCTTCCCAGCTCAACCGGTAGACGGTGATTAGTAGTACGGAATTTGACCAGTATTTTTCTAAATTTTAGTGGTAAAATACTTAAATAATTTTCACACTCAAAATTTGTTTTAAAAGTCTTATACATAATACCTTTAGAAGAACTATTAATATCAGAATACCATTTTTGTATAAATTGATCTCGTATTCTTTGTTTAGTGTTTATGTGTTTAAGTGTTTATGCAAGTGTTAATTTTATATTTATACAAGTTATTTCCGTTAAAGTTACAAGTATCTATAAATTAGAAATTTTCAAAAGCTATAGAGAGTTTATTTAAATGAAAAAAAAAACAAAAAAATAATAATTCTAACATTTTTTTTATTTTAGAAAATCAATATCCTAGTCAGCCGCACTGTTTATCGTTTGGTACTTTTAGTTCGGAGTCGAGAGCATCATATGCAATGTTGGTTTGTTTTTTTTACCTCGCATTATACGATTCCTTCTTGTCACAATTTTTGTCATCAAATAATACCTCCATATATTAGTTAGGATCTCGGTCAATACAAGAAAAACATAATATTTTGAAAAACTTTGAAGTATTCTCACATATATATATCACATGGAAACACTTCATTTGTTCGATTGGCATTAGCTAGAAATCGGATCGAGGTTTAGCAAAGAAATAAAAAAGCAAAGTAAAGCACATGCCATCGTCAACGCCATTTCATTCTATTCTATTCTCGATTACATCCAGCTGAGTATACATGATTGAAGAGATAAAGAGTACAGAAAACCAAGAACACGATGAATATTCTATGTGCATAATAATGATATGCGCAGCTGTATGCGCAGTAAAATTGTTTGTGTAATTTTTAGTTTCCTCTGCTCGTGCAATTTCTGATTTTTTGTTTGTGCATATTATACCCCTAAATCGTGTAAAAAATTTCGGATTCGTGTATTTTTCGTTATGTTTGTGTTAAAATCTTTCAAACTATGTGCAATTTTTACCTATACGTGCATTTTTATTTTACTCGTGTATATTTTTCATCTAGCTCGTGTATAAAATCTTGATCGTTGTGCAGAAAATAATTTTGAACCAATCGGCGTGCCATAGTACCTTACCAGGCATTTGTACAAGATACCACAGGGTCATATGTCATATAACCCTTATGCATAATTTTCTGAATGGCCTATATCACAATTTTTGGTTTACTTACATTTAAAAACATTTTGAAAACAATGTAGTTATCAGGAGAGAATGACACAAAATGATATAATACCAAGAGATACAAAACATACATTTGAGGAACGTGTCTTCTGACCTTAAAGTGTTGATTTACAATTATATATATTCAAAGTTTATTTGATAAAAGGATGGGGTGTGTAGCAACCGCAAATGATAGAAATATCATTAAACGTTGCAATTGCAACGCGTATTGCCATAAATTATTGCTTTCATGGATGACATTCTCAACTGTTACATGTAATGCTAAATCGCCGCTTTATGCAAGAACAAGAATTACACAATTTGGCGATTTATAATCTCAACTATTAAAGAAGTTATTTATGTCATTGAGTGTTGCAACGCTTAATGCAATTTCTATCAGTAAACTAAGTGGCGTTGTTTGTCACACTGAATTGACAATGGATTTTCCGTTATTTCACGATCATGACAAGGAGATCACGGCAGGTGTGAACAGTAGGAAAGGAATGCTCATTCCTCCAAGGCACCTGATCCCACCTCTGATGTTTGATTGCTCTGCTCCTATTCTGTGTTGTTTATTAGACTTTTGGGCTTGAATACTGTTCGTTATCTCCATATTTATCATCTGTGGTTGCAACAAGGGTGTGTATTTCTTATCACGTATAAACCGTTCGATTATATAAAATTAAGTTTACGTGTAGATCTACTCATTTGTAAGCTTATTATGATGGTGCCTCTAAAATTTCATTAATTTGAAAATTCATTTTCAGCATTAGCATCGTTTTCATTTTACTATGTTTTGTTTCATATGCTACACTGTCATGCATATAATTCAATCTTATCAATAAAAAAAATAATAATGAAATCAATCCACATTATTTTAAAAGCAAGAAAATTAATACCATAACAATTGTTACTCATCTTTCATTTTGTTTTTTTAATAATCCAAAAGATACTGTCAGATAAAAGTTATCTTCTCCCTTTTATTCGAAAACATGATATGGCAATTATCCCGAAAATTCAACATCAATGAATATCCTCTTTCTGTGCCTCACTTGATTGGATTTTACAATTAATATCATTGAAAGACGTTTAATTCATATTAATTGTTTTCCTAATGACTTTATTATATACAATGAAACATGTTCTGGGAGAGAATAGAGAGGTATCAGATTGCACAGTGCAAAGAGTATTTTCAAAAAATAAAATCGGAATTTAAGTAAGGTTCGAATTCACCGGGGAATTGATTAGGCCGCTTTCGGAATGGACAGCTTTCAATGTTTATTTATTTTTGTTTCAGTCAAAGTTTAAACGAGAATACCAGAAACTACTGCCTTACTGCTCATATTGCAAGCGTCAAGATCAAGATTTGGCGGACTATTCAGATGAAAGTGCCGGAAGTATCCGCAGATCGCAACTCGTGAGGACGCATATCTCCTCTCTTAAAACTGGAAGTTATCAACAAACAGCGCAGAACAGAAGAATAGTCAGCTTCAAAAGACCTTCTACAAACACTACGGAGTTGTAGCTCTCTCCTTATACAATAGAAATGTGTAAAAATAATTCAAACTTTGTTCAAAAAATGTACATTGCAATTTATGACATTATGTTCAAAATTTATTATACTGTTTACCATTGAATTTTTGCGACACTTCTTGTGAGACAGATATTAAGCCAGACAAATATTTCATTAATTTTTAGTTAATTATTACATAAAATCTATGAGATAATAATATTATACACAAGTATGACACGCCAAATTCACAAACATGAGCTAAACATAGTTTCACAGTCGATAAACTAGGTTTCTCGGTTGTAAACTATAGTTTACGGACTGTAAACTATAGATAACAACGTTAATCTATATTCTACATCTGTAAACCATAGTTAATGAGATAATCTATGTTTCAGAACCGTAAACTATACTTAACACTGAAAACAATCACTTGCGATTGCAAAACATAGATTATCTGATAAATACAGTTTCACGATTTGTAAACTATGGTTTACAACTCTTAACTACAGTTATCGATCTGATGAATATAGTTACACGATTTGTGAAACTATGATTAACAACTCTTAACTATAGTTCACGATCGTAAATTATAGTTTACAGACGTAAATCTATGTTTATCAACAAAATCTATTGTTAACGTTTTATTACAGACAGATAAACTTAGATTAGCATTCGTAAACTATAGTTAACAACCGTTAAATATAGTTTTACAGATGAAAACTACAGTTATCGAATTGTTAACAGTTTGTAAACTATAGTTTACAGTCGATAAACCTAGTAATCAACTGTGAAACTATGTTTAGTTTATTTTTGTGAATTTGGCGTGCCACACAAAAGAATGAAATTTATAGAGATCAAAGGATCCCGTGTGTTTCCAGGAAAATAAAGCAAAGTGATGACACGGTATGTGTGTATAGAATTTAGAAGAATGTACAATGTCAAAAAATCGGATTTTATATTTTTGCTTCAGTCAATACCATGTACTATCAGGTGCAACATTTTAAACGTGTGATAATAAATTAAAGCTTTCTTAAAAAGTTAGAAAATACCATCTAACTCATTTATCATATTTAAAAATTGGCAATCATAGATCTTAAGAAAAAAATGATGCGTATGGACTATGCTGTTCTTAATTAGGATTTTAATGGTTTTTCTTCTTTTTTTCCATTTCCTTGTTGAAATTAATCGTTATCAAAACCTGTTATTTTTCATTCATTAATATTTTAATTACGAGACACAATAACACTTCGTGAAATACAATGTACCTGCTGAAAAGTGTCTGTGTATTTATGACTGAAATACTCATCTTAACAAACAAAATAACAATTGTAAAGAACATCAATATCTATATGAATTTCAAAATATTTCTAAAATTAGTTGTTATGGTAAAAAAAATATCTGGTTTATTTTGTCGACTTTTACATGCATTCTGTATACGAAGTATTTATTAAAGTAAGCAGAGGGAAAAGGGTAAAAAATCAATACATGGATGGCTACCTTTTCATTTCAAATGTGCTTTATCAGGTATATTTTAATGTTGATATTAGATTATTGACTTTTCGAAAATTAGACTTTTTATTACATTAACACCCTTGAATGAAACTTAATGCAATGATGCTGATGTAGCATTAACAGATATTCTATGACTTAAAAAAGGGATCAACATTGCCAGAGATCATTCGATACATCACACAATGACATATCTAATATTTTAAAAATATAAGTTCAATAAAACATCTTTATCTACCATAAGCAATACCCTTCATAATTATCGATAATCTATAACCAAGGTCCGATTCATTCAAATATTTTATTCATACATCTATTAAAATGTCTTCACTTTCCTTAAACTTTACAGGAAATTTAAAAGGAACTGTATGGACAACTGCTAAGATGAAATCA
>NW_026934087.1:0-11146 GCF_032062105.1 Saccostrea cuccullata | reverse complement strand
TTCAAATTTTCGTTCACGCTCTCGTTCTTCTCTTTCTCTTTCTCGATCTTCTCTTTCTAATTTTTCTCTTTCAAATCGCATTTTCTCTAACTCTACTTGAAATTGATATTCTACCATTTTATAAGAGCCTAACTCTGATTTAACTGTATATTCTGGAAGATCGTATTTTTCAAAAATGTTTTCTTCTACTAGTTTGTTTGCAACCTTAATTCTAATGTCTTGCTTTCTCTGAGAGGATTTAACATCTAACCCAAAATGCAAACCTAATGCGATCAAGTCATCCTTTTTTAACGTATCAAAAACCTGAACACTTGGTGAACTAAGAAAGTCTGTGACCGAAAATACCATGTTGATTTCTGCTGGCTTATAATTAAATTTAATGGTTCAATAAACAAAATTCTGACAATAAACTGCAAAAGTGCAAGAAATTCTTTGATCCCGGACGAGCCCCCAATTCTGTTATGGGTCAGAATAACCCTAAATGCCAGCAAAGATCAATCACACAGTTTAAACTTAACAATAATTTATTTACAGTAATATACAAAACATTAAGTACAAACTTAGCAAAAATCTAAAAATACATACATCAGAGTGTCCGTTGCTGCACACAATGTCCCAGTGAAATTATATCCCAGTAATACCTCAATGATGCTTATACGACAATCTTTTATGCATCGAATTGACAGGGTATTTATACAGTAATATAAATCTAGAATATTCTAGAAATTGTAAATACATGATATTCCTGGAAAGTTCTTAGACATAAACAAAGTTCAAGAATGTTCTAGAAAAAATGACCAAACATATTGACTACTCTGAAATGTTCAAGAAACTTAATATACATGATGAAACAATACACACCTCACAACACTATATGCTACATATTTGATTTGTTGAGAATTAAATGAAGTTTTGCACTCTGGAATTTCTATGAATGGTATTCTAATATTTCAGAATTTTTTTTTCAGTCCTTTAATACAAGGGTTAAATTTAGAAACCAGTACTTTAGGGTTACGTAACTGTTTTTCTGGGTTTTTTTTAAGAATGAGTTTTTATCGGTTTTTGTTCATCGTTTCTTTGATATTAGGTTCAATAACTGAAAAAGAGTAACCGCGCCTTGATAAGTGCTTCCTGAAGTGTAGGGGCTACTTAACTGTCAAAACACTCTATAACTACTTAACTTCTTGCATATTTCAAATTTATCTGCAAAACATATTTACCATAAGTGCTGAATTTAGAGTGTCGAGTCCTTATGTATTTCTCACAAGTTTTGTTGATTGATGTCGCTTATTTTCACTCAGGATTAGAAATAATGCCGCCTCAAGGAACTTAAATATTTTGACTTTTACAAATAACATTGTGATTGAAGTTTTCGTTGTTATCAGGCTATATAACAATACAATGTCAAAATGTTTACTTACATCAATACTCTATTATTTGGTGTACTTGTGTTTAAATTTTATTTATTTGACATCGTGAATGGCAGATTTATGACGATATATATGAAAGCGCTTTGAATTAGACATTGTCAAAAATGATGACGTTAAGCAGTAATGTGGAGTACCAAATTATCAAGCTGTACTAGACTGAGCGGGATATAACTCATGTTTGAACTCATTCTTCAGAACTGAATTCAGATATGTGACCAAAGGGCTATTTTAAAAAAAATCAATTTCATAATGTATGTATCTTAATTGAGTCAGTACCCTTCCTGTTTCTGAAAAAAATGATTGGAAGATAATCTGAAGTCTTACTGAAGAGATACAGTACCGACCAGACCCAACCTGACACCCAAGCAGTCCCAGAAAGCAGTCACCGGGACTGCTTTGGGACTGCTGTGGGACCGCTGTGGGACTGCTCTGGGACCGCTATGGGACTGCTGTGGGACTGCTCTAAAAAGCAGACCCAGCAGTCCCAGCTGTCCCTGGGACTGCTTTCTGGGACTGCTTTCACTCATGTGTGAAAAAAAAGTTCTGAGTGACATGATAGTTCCGCCCCCTTGTGTGTTCTGAATTTGCAGGCCCCCTGTTGTTTTGTTTACGTGCAGCAGAGATGAGTTTAATCTGTTTAAAAAGCAAGGATTTCTTACAATCTTTGAATAAGTAGAGATTATTATAGTTAATTAATATTTACCTAGACTGTATGTTTACACAAATGTTGTTTAGAATATTTTTTTTTTTAAAATAAAGTTGTAAAATAAGGAAGTTGGAAGAAGATTAATTTTTCCCCCTAAATATCAGATATTAGATAAGGTTTAGGAGAAAAAATATCAACATGTAGGCCTTTTTTTTTACCGGGGTACATGTGTATTTAATGTAAAATTAGATACTAAAAATTTGCATTGGTACTATTTAAAAATAATTATTACTCTTAAATAAAAGATTTTTAATTGAAAAAGGAACATGTTTTTAACCCTTAAATAGAAAACCTCACACTTTATTAAATGACCATAAAATAAAATTAATAAATTAATGCTACCATTCTTCCGTAACATAAACAATGTGTATAATCACTGGGGAAATTATTTATGAATTACCGGTAGTTTTTAAGTTGAAAATAAGTTATTAAAAGAGTACATTGATTTTAAAAATAAACAGTTGAAAATACCGGGAATTTTGATTTATTTCTTTTTTTGTTTTGCTTCTGTTTACCTGGCCGATTAATGAGCAGGTAGGTTAAGGTTACAACCAAATATTCTACTTGCCTATATGATATGACGTCATAGTAAGCTGTATGACGTGAGGTTTAGAGATAACAATTTCTTACAATCAATATCTAAGATTGATTTGAGGTCGTAAAAATGAATCAAAACATGCAGAAGCATAATATAAACGGAAATTTGTCGTTACTGGGCCTCTCTAGTTATCACGAGGGTTAAATACCAAACCCGTGACGTCATAACTGTTGATCATGCAGTAGCAGAGTGAAGGTGAAACGTAACGAAAAATTCATGTAAACAAACACTAGAAATCGGAGTTTAAAAGCATTTGGAAGGAATATCATGTGTGATTCATGTGGGAATAAAACTTATAAATAAGGTATGGTAATATAATTCTTCAATTTCTTAGTAAAATTAAAGCAGGGAGGGTGTTTACTTGCCGATCAGCCTTTCCTCTGTCGCTCGTAGCAAAAAAGATGCAAAAGTTCAACACTACGCCGCATACCTTGAAACTTAATTTTTGTTTCCATCTAAAGTTCTTATTCTACTGTTTTTGGAAAGTGCTGCTAGAATCGTATGGTGTACGGGAATTGATGTATTTTTTTCTATGTTATGATCAAAATGTAATAATTTTGGGAAGGTTTCGTCCGAAATTGTTTAATAATTATTTCTGTGAGAAGACAGTAGGATTCTAGCATCACTTTTCATGGTATAGAGATGTTTTTACATAACTATTATTACAAATTAAAACTTAATATCCCCGGGGTAATGTTGAACTTTTCACTTTTTCATTAAGGCATATTTTCTAATTATAGACATCACGTGGTGACGTCATGGTGAAGTGCTTACTGTAGTATAAGTTCCATTGAAGTCTATAGAATGCATATTTATAGCAAAAGTTTGATCTTTGACTTTTCCGATTTATTAGTGCTACATAATTATAAAAGTGTTAAATCACCGAATTCTGATCCATGTGCTGCCTTAACATACCAGCGTGTGTATAAAAATGGTATCAACACTCGCGGTTTCAATCGCCTTTGGGCAGGCCGAAAATCAATTCATGTTATTTGTGTATACATATCAGCGTTTCACATCATTGAACATGCTGGTCAACAATGACCCTAATTTCAATCTATGTAAAGCAAAAATAAAATAGAGAAATGAAATGTGTATGAATTTCTTTCAGGATTAATTAATTTTGAACATAATCTGAGGGTTCCATTCTGGTGATTTACAGATATACACTCTAACATTTACAAATAATAAAGCACTTAAAACTTAAAGCACAGTATTATAGAGATAGAGAAATTTAAAATAATTAAATTGACATGTAAGTAAAAATAATCATGACTGAAAAAAAAATACTTGGCAAAATTAACAAAGATTTTTTTTTAAAAGCCCCAATCCTTAAGAAAATTTATTAGAGTATCCCGAAGGTATGGAAATTGGCCATATAATGAAAAGAACTATTTAAAATTTATTCTGGTGGAAAATAAATAATTCACATTTAATTTTCTGTAGAAAAAATTAATATGGGAAACAGTATCAATCATAGAAAATAAAGAAATGGAATTATTGATATACCAGGTAATTGTGATTAATTTTATTTAATAGATAATAAATTTTAATTTTAATGAATTTTAATATGGGACTGCTCTGGTGTAATATTCATGTTCAGTTAATTTTATACATGTAGATGTGAAAGTCTTCCTTTAATAAATATTATTCCAAATTGGTTCTCTGCGCGTACTGTTAATAAATGACCTTCGCATTCATGAAAGGATTCCTGGCATACTACCCAGAATAAATTTCAACTGCCTTTTATAATCCCATTGTTTATTGGAAATCTCATTTCTGAGTTAGCTCCGCCCATTACATTAATAAACCCCGCCCTCTGGGACTGCTGGGACTGCTTTCTGGGACTGCTCTCTGGGACCGCTGGGACTGCTGGGACCGCTCTGGGACTGCTGTGGGACTGTTCTGGGACCGCTGTGGGACTGCTTTAGCAATCCCAGAAAGCAGTGCCCGGGACAGCTCTGGGACTGCTTTGTGTCAGGTAGGGTCTGGTCGGTACTGTAGGTGTCCAAATTTAAAAGTATGTCTGAGATTTTATGTACTTAACTTTGTGTCCACAATGACTGTTTTTTTTTTAATACATGAGCTATTCTTTTCTGATGAATCATTTTTAAAGTATATTAACGTTAGTTTGCATGTTTTATTGCATGACTTATTTCTGCCTTATTCCATTATAATCAGAAAATACATCCAAGATTACCAATGGACACCGTTACTTACGTAAGCACTAAACAAGTAACATATTACTAGAGATTAACAAGTTGTTAAAATATGAAAATAATGTTATCACTAAGGTATGATGAAACCATGTTTAATGTTATATTAAATGGAATTTATTTTAAGAATTACAATTTTTATATCTAGTTTCAAAAAAGAAGAAATTATGTATGTAACATGGACACCTAACTCCGAATCAGGCTTTTAAAAAGGAACAAAAAAATAACAAGACAATCAAACACTTTTCTTTGATACTTTTCATATTTCATTTCAAAGCTTAATAATAGACTAGCTTTCGAAGAAAATTAATGCAGACAAGTAAATTGTCAAATGGATTGCTAAATATCCTAGGTCTTCTATTTCGAGTCTTATGGATCTTTGTGACATTGTTACGAACATAATTCAGTCATTTCTTGTAAATCTGAAAGGAAAAAAAGATATAAAACAAAATACACCATTATGTAATCAATCAATGCATATGATGTTTCATTATATTTATTATTTATCCTTGAAAAAACCAGAAACAAGGCAATTAAAGCACAAATAATGTTACTACTTCAAGATTTCGTGTCTCCTTTACGAACGTAATTGCGTAAACGATATGACAATATTAAAGAAAATATTCAATAAGTATTCATCATTTGAAAAGAAAAGGAACAAAGCTTACAAATATAGAATTAAATATAGTAAAGTGTAACTTTATCATTGATAGATTATACAAATAATGTAAAAACACTTATGTTCGTAACAAAAGACGCGAATCAAAAGTCAAATGTTAAACAAAAAGTACTCGACTCGGACAGATTTATGCATTTTCTATGGTGATAATCGACATATTTTAGTTTCTGATTAATAGCTACATAGTATAAAGATACAATGACTGTATTTATGTGTTAAATATTCACTCAAATTGATACAATATGAATATACTTACTGAATCTATTATGTACGTAACTTCTTTTTTTCCACATGGACACAATGAACATCGCCATGATTTCTAGCAGACAGCTGCGCCACCTTTCTACTTTCTTTTTCAACTCAAAATTATACCATTGCTATGTACTACCTGAGCCAAATTTATGATTCATTGGCTGTTATTTTAGCAATCATACTGAAAGCTATTATGCTCGTAACGGTCAAGACACCAAACATTTTACAATCAGAGATCATTTTAAAATTACACAAAGAACTGAGTTATGTCCATGAAGCATAGTGTTAAAAATAATATATAACACATACTCATTAACTAAATACAGATATTGAATTTGACAAATTATTTAGTGTTTGTAGAGAGGTGTCAAAAACTTCAATGCATATGGGCACAATGCGTTATGAACATAAATGATATATTTTTAAGTTCATAAAAAAATAATTAGGATAATTTTAGCATATTTGACAAAATAAATATATTATTTCATTTATAAGCTAAGACAATGTACACATATATCATCCTAAATGATTTTTATTTTTTTAATGAAACGATATCTTTATACCTATTCGAAAATTATGGCACATTTTCTGTGATTGAAATCCCTTTAATGCATTACAACAATGACAAATATTTTTTTTATTCCTCAACTCAGATTCATAAAACTATTTATACTATATCCTTACACGAGTATCAAATCATTTCAATATCAATCTATCTGCTTGCACATTATTTACTTGAAAATAAAGGAGAAAAGAAATATATTTTAAAAACTCACCAGTATTGAAGGATGAGTTAGAGAAAAAAGATGTTAACGATGAAAAACACAAACATAACTATGTCGAATAGGTATATCTTTAGTTTCAGGCTGACTTATATGGATATTCGATAGAGGAGAATAGACCACATAAATAAAGACAAACTGAAAAGACAAAAGCGAGACGTCATAGTCCTACGTGAAGTCCGCTGTTAAATAATTTAGTCAGGTTGGTTTATGGTCAGTAATGGGAAATTGTCTATTGAAAGAATTAACAGTTTTTTTTTAGTAAAACAAGTATTTGAGATGTATAACTTGGTAACTAAAATGAAATACATTGCCGAATGTGTGCTCAAAAATGAATATTTATAGATGCACAGTTTTCAGAACAAATTCGTAAACACTACGCGATACGTTTTGACGTCGTTAGTTTTGCGCCGACAGCTGATTTGGTAGAATTGTTTACATGAGATGAAAATATTACTTTTCACTGAAGTCTTTAGACATCATTCAAAAAATGATGATCGTGATGTATGCCAAATTTTAACTCATATAGATATTAAAAATGTTCGCGTTTTTCTGGGACAACCCTCGTATAAACAGATAAACAGACAGGACAAAAACAATATACACCCTTGATCCATCAACCCTAGCGCATAAATACATAATTTAATCAAGAAATCTAGTTGATCATAATCTTTTTTCAACATTCAATTAATACAATAAGGACATCGTTAAATACGAAAGGATATACATGTATTACATATACTCGTTCTACTTTCACTTTGCATTGGGTGTCATGAAAAGTTGTGAATCCAGTTATAGAACATCACGTACTTAATGTACAGTGCATCCGATCAAAGTACTCAAACTATGAATCATTTACAGTGTCAAATTTATATGCCAAGATTTGTATTTTAAATACAAATAAAATATGAAAACTTTAAATGATCAAACTTTACAAGAACCAGAAGCAGGAAAGATTGCACATTATACATATCTCTGAACTGATCTCTCAGTAAAGAAGGCCTGGCTTATATAAATCTGTTTATCTTTTTTTTATATAGCTACAATTAGCTGACACCAAACATCTACAAGGCTGTGTTTAACTTGAGACACGTCTTACCACTGTTACCCATTGAATACAAAGAGAGGTATGTTTAGTTGAAGAACCATTTTTTAAAATGCATTTTCTTTACATTCAGTGGGGTGCGTCAAAATCATCTGCATTCGAGGCTGATCTAGTATGATAATTCCTAAAATTTTACCAACGTAAAAAATGTTTAGGAAGATATAAGAATGATTTTTTTCTTGAAAAAGATGAAAAACATGGTTGAATTAAAGCTGAAAGACTCCATCTTGAATATTTTAATAAATTTATTTGATTAAGTATTTTGTAATTCACAGATGCAAGTGGACCTAAATTCAAAAGGAATCCAACCATCTGATTTTGGAGATTTGTATCTTTTTCTTTTAATTATAAAAAATTTGGATAATCCTGCATACCAAGCAATACAGGAGTAATCGAATTATGCCATGGTATTATTTTGAACATAGAGTCATTTTACAAAAAAAAATTATCGAAAAGAGGAGCGTGTGGGTACAAAAATGGTAATCTATTATTTACTTTCTGAAAAATATAAAGGGATATTTATTTTCAATGATATTTCTTTTTAATGATAAACAGGATAAAACCAATATTTAAAAAAAAACAACCATTCTGAGAGTATTGCATGAGCAATACATCTCCCCTACCGGGTCTCCCTTTTTCTTTAGTATGCAACTTTAGAGTATGCAAAATTTATATCTTTTCATATCTTATCTCGCTTCATATTTACCAATTTTTTTTTATAGCTAAAACTAGCTGACACCAGGCATCTACAAGCCAGTGTTTAACTTGAAACACGTCTTACCACAGTTACCCATTGAATACAAAGAGAGGTATGTTTAGTTCTAGTATCAAATTTTTTAACGTATTTTCTTTACATTCAAAGTGAGTGATTGGTGTTTACTTTCATTATTTTTAGTTTTAAATAACGATGTGTCATTTCTGTTAACTAAAAAATACTTTTTTAACAGTTTACTGAGAAATGGGATTTTATAAAAGGGAAATTTCGATACCCACATCTGACCCTTCTAAATTGAATGCATCTCATATTGATGAAGAGACAGCATTGAATTACAAAAATATATATATTGTTTCTATTTTGTGGAACCCTTCAAGGAAGCTGGAAAGAAACAGAACATGGTTCTTCAAACTATTATGATTTCTTAAAGAATTTTCCGTGTCGTTCTATTTATTCAATGCAAGGGCTATTGGTTTGACATCGGAAGAATTTGACAAATCAACGACGACGTTGGCATTGATTATCGGAATGCTGGGTTTTGTTGGAAATATCGTGACCATCTGCACAGGTTTATGCTATAAAAAGTTTCATACTCCAACATTTGTTGCCATCGGGTGCCTTGCATTTTTCGATATGCTTAATATCATCTCGGCTATGTTAGATAAATTTTCGACTTTGTTTACTTATCTCCAAATTCAACATCTTGTTTTCAATAGAGCGTTTGGGATTACCATTGCTTATTTTCTACGTGAAATAATATTAAGCCGTTCAAGTACACAAATTGTTTTCCTCTATATGATCAGATATTTATTAACAGTTCATCCCTTACAGAGCAAGATTCGACTTACCCCCTCAATTGTTTTGGCATGCTCTGTGATGATTTGTATTTATCTTTCACTGTTTTTGGCTTTCAGACTAATAATAATAACAATGATTATTAAAGACTCACTTCATCTATATAAAATCATTCGTCTAATCGCTGGTATCATTTATACTCTTTTGGGGTTGTTTTCTATCTGTGTGATAATTATTATACACATCAGAAAAGAGAAAGATATAAAACACTCTTCTGTTACAAACAACATCCACAGAAGAATGAATGTCACTATTTCCATCATATTATTAGTTTTTATTTGCTTTCAAATTTCAGTTTTAATGAATTACTCTGCTTTTTTTGCTTATAAGCTAAATAATATTTCAGAGACCTTTTAACTATACGCATACGATGTAGCATTACTCTTCGCATTTTTGAATTTCTCTAGTAATCCTTATATACTCTTTTTTGCTTCACAGATCGTTTCATAACAAAAAGTAATCACCAATCATAAAAGAAGTGAACTGTTGAAGGACTTACTTTATTTGGATTGCTACTCTTTGCATTTGAAATTTATTATATACTGATCTGTGTTACAATTTAGCAAGGAATTCAAAAGTATAATTTATACCCTTGATATAGGAACTTTACATGTATGCATACCATTTTAAGTAATTCTAAAAAAATCATTATGGCTCTTTCTATTGCTTAACCGCAAATTATTCAAATTTATTTGTCCGTGTCAAGAGTAGGCTAAAAAAATAATGCTTCTGATTTATCTAAAACTGTGTTTTCCATTTGAATGTACTAATAAGAATTATGTAAATTTTGAAAAATGTTGTAAATACTCTTGTAGGAGGGTTGTCTGAGAAAAACACGAACATTTTCCATAGTTTTTGTTACACTAATATTATAAAGTTTAAAATTGGTATAATCATGATAATCTTAATCAATATTTGTTCTATAATTCACAGAAATTTTAATAAAATATCTCTATAAAAACAGTTTTACATCTAAATAACGAATCATTCAGAATAGCAGTCGGCGCAAAACGGATGACGTCAAATCGTCACTCATGGCTTTTTTTCATTTTTTTTTTTTCAGAAAACGTGCATTTTTTCTTTTAACAAAATTGTTTGAAGCATATATTCGAAACTCTATATGATTTTCTTTTCGTGATTGAGTTATCTATTTCACAAATGCCAGGGTATTTATTTTTTTCCACACAAGAACTCTAGATCATACATTTTCTAAGGATTGAATTTAAATCACAATATATACTGAAAGGAAAAAGAAACGCAGGGGAAAATTTTGAGGTGAATTAAAGTTGTTTTTCTTAAAATACATTTTAGTTTTCCTATCTACCTTTTAAAACCATCTTTCAAAAAGATATAACCGAGTTTTCATATTATTTTGTCTAATTATTCATGAGTTATTGAAGCTCAAATGACGATACCCCCCAAAAGTCAAAATCGAAAACTCTCATTATCTTCATTATCTATCTCGTGCATTTGTCGGAGTCTTGTTTCTCCTTTGCATAGAATTTCATCAGAGTGTTGATTTTCAAATCCTGGCTATATTTAGCATGGGTAACCACGCAAAAAATAAGTCAAACGGCGCGCGCATGCGCGAGTGAGAGGAATACAACCGTAAGTTGACTTGCTCAAAAAACCAAATTGCGGAATTGTTTTTTTCAATTTTCGTATGAATGTAATGATTATAATCGTCTACTCTATAATGGCTGTTTTTTGGTATTAAGGTGTCGACCTAAGAGATGACAGGACGAATAACCCGCTCGTAACATGGCTCTGTTTCGCTTTATCGTCATCGTCACGGTTGATTAAAAACC
>NW_026934086.1:0-10000 GCF_032062105.1 Saccostrea cuccullata | reverse complement strand
CTTATTTAAAATTCATTATGTTTTCTAAACATTTATTTTCTAAAAACAATTTTTTTACGCTAAGTCTCAAAATATCATACATATTTGGATCTCAAATTGGCTAAGTATTTCGCCAAATCTGTAGTCTTTCTTGCTAACTCAGCGAATATAATCGACCTATCGATGAGGACTGGTGAAATTGTTCCGGTCGAAACCGGTCCACAAGGGGATTTCCATTTTAGAAAAGACATTGGGACAGCGTCAACAACACGTGCAGAAGCCAGACAAAGAAGTCCTGTAAGAAATGTAAATATTGATACTGCTAATCATTTTTTCTTGATTTTTTTTCCCCATTTTTGTATTGATACATCTAATAGTCTACTAGACCACCCCAGTGTACAACAATCACGTACATTTTCTTTAAAAGTCATGTAGGAAGTCACATAAACATAAACACACTTCTAAGAATAAAACTACCGGGTAGACAATTAGTTTTTGCATATGTTATGTAAATAGATCACGAATTAAGACAGAATTTTTTGTTTCTTATCATTACAGAAAAAAAGATTTTTATTCATCACTTATGACATTGATATTAATACATAAAGAACTAGTTACGGCTTCAATAAAATTCTGGCCCTGTATTCTTTTAAAACTTAGACGTGGCGTAAGAAACTAAAATTCATCCTATAAAAATTGAAATTCCACCCAGTAAAAACATGAAATCATTTTCCTTATATGACCTCCTAAATGCTCATTGTAAAGTCATGAACTAGTGCATTTTCCCGTATTTTCTTTTAAAGTTGTAGAAGACATACATTTTCAATCGAATTTTCTTTCAGAAACATACGATGCATATATCACCCACAAAAATTTTGAGGTATGTGAATTTTCAAATTAAGCCACACTATATCCAAAAATTGAAGTAGGCGACGGCTGCAGACGCTATTTTCTTAATGAAAATAAGCACAAAAATGAGTCATTTTGAATAATACAGAAAGATCCCCCTTCATGCCATATTCTCAAATGATTTATAATATTCATCTACTCAACTTATTTTAAAGCCAATCATAACTTTGAAGAACCTTACAAATTTAAGACACGATAAAGACCAAACCGTACCTTTTCTTAAACACTGTATAAAATTTGTAATATACTATAGTTACAATTGTGCCAAAGAAAAAGGCCAATACATGTAATATGTAAACATTTTAAGACAGCTTATAAAGCAACTGTCCAAAACAAGAGTAATACGAATATGATTTTAAAATATTATTAGCTTACCAAACAACAATAAGTTAAGTTTCTTCATAGCTCTTCAATTTCTTCGTAGGAAATTCAGAAAGATAATGAACGGTTAAAAGTGGTTTGAATATTTATATGTATGTTTCAAACTCAAATTTTCAAAGCAATGTCAATCCCAAGAACCTTCTTCACTACAGGGATTTATTTATTTACAAGAAAAGGGAGTATTTGTGCATGAGTTTCCTTATAAAAATGATGTCTGATACATAATTAATTGGAACGAAAAGCAAACAAAATGTATAGCTTACTACTCCAATACTCAAATATCAGTTGTTAAACTTGAATTAAAAAAAGATTTATCCAACGATGGGTTTATGGGAGGTGGATGTTAAATTAAAAAAAAAATATAGAAAGGATTGGACCAAATTGGCTTTTAGCATAATGATCGGCTAACTACGTGTAAATGAGCAAAACATATCTTATTTCATAGATGAATAAACAAGACGTCAGTAAACTGTGACTCAAGTATAATTCGTTGCAATGTGAAAAGATCATATGTAACATTCTACAGTATAACCTGTGTATTTGTCATTTATTCAATTATCAGTTGTACATGAAATATTTACCACTTTTTAAAACTACCATTGATAACACGAAGTGTCAAGTTTCTGAAGTTGTGGAGATCATTATCTTTCTTTTAATCCGTGTTCGCATACTCGTAGGGAATATTTGAAAAGCAATACCGGGGCTGATACGCGATTAGGGGTACATATTTCTATTTACATCTAATTTGTGATACCAATTAATGGGGATTTTTTGTAAACGTTTTTCTTCAAGTAAGTATTAAAATCATACCAAGCTTCTTTCCTTGCTCTTTAGGAAAAAGGAAAATCTGTTAAAAGAATAATCAAGAGTACGGCACAAAATATTTCGAGCAGTTGTGTGGCATACTAAAAACTCCAATTAATTTTGTATTAAACATTAGATCATATTTTTTTTCAAATTAAATAGTATCAGAAGTAAAAACATAATTTTAACTTTTAACTTTTAAAAAATACAACCGTCCATTCAAAATCAGGCAATGGATGGCACATCGCATGATGGATTTTTATATTTTTTGCATATAGACTTATTAAAGCAAGTGACACATAAAAAAAAAAAATTTTGTGCAACTGATATTTTATGAAAAATTAAAAACATCTTAATTTTATTATTGGTTATCTATGAATTTGCTCCAATTTATATTTCTAAAAAAAATTATGAATAGCAAGTAACTTTTTGAATTCAATTTAGTTATAAAACAATACATTTCAATGGATTTTTTCTCTCATGTTATTATGAATACAAAGTACAAACTTTTGAGTCACTCAATAAAATCAATGGGCACCCGTATATTGAGAGAAATAAATCAAATTTATCTATGTTTTACAATTTTTCACAATTAAACCGATCCCGAAGTGTAATTGTAATGTTGAATTTGGCTCTTTTGTTGTAATATGGCCAAAACATTACTTGATTTATTTTTTTAACATGTCTTATGGGTGGCAGTTGTCTTTAGTTTTATAACTTTACACATTTTGCGTTATTTTCAATCGGGACACAGATTTGAAGTTATTATTTTCTCTATAATATTACGACTTATATATTTTAATAGCATTTCACACAAAAATTAAATAAAAATCATTTGATATTAAAATCTAAATATTTTGGATTGACACATCCTTGCACTTTTACAAATTAATTTTATTCTTAATCCTTAGGAAAAGTTTTTTTGTATAAATGGAAAATTCAGTTTTATATATTCTCAGTTCATAATAAGTAATGCAGCAATATTTAAAAAAATAAATGACTCTCCTTCTACTTTTTCTGGATAAAAGTTTTAAATATTTTTATTAATACACAACAAGTAACGATGCTAAGGCTACTTGAAAATGGCTTAATGTACAGAAAAGAATATGCATTTCCATCGCTGTTTTAAAATTATTTTATCTGGTTGGAAAATTTCAATGTAAAGGTGATACTCGGTATTAAAAAAACAAGTATTTGTTGCATTATGCAACAACTGGAAGTAAACGAATTATATCTTATTTCCAACAAATTTTTTTTTTTTACTCTCGTGAATTAAACACCTCAAAAATATACAGGGTTTTACGTATCAAATTTCTTATGCATTAAAGATTTTCAGTCCTTATTTAAGTACCGGAAGTCTTTCAGGGGTGGCTACACTGCTCTAAGTTAGAGAAAATTCGACCTAATCATTTTTCTGAATAAAATATTTTTAATCGTACCTCGGATCATTTAAAAATGTCAAAGAATTATTCCTTCGCTCAGATATCGATATTAATGAACCTATTGTATCGTAGAAGTTAAGCTGCAATCGTTGTTTAGGGCAGTCTTGTACGTTTTACTTGAATGGCTGGAAGGGTGTGTTTTAACATTCATATTTTACTTAGTAAAGTAAACAGATAAACATTTAACATTTTTACAAAATCTCTGATGTTCTGCACAAATTTTATTTTTGAGAAAGACGAAATATTAGCCATACTTTATTCGCTTTTGAAAATCATAAGATAAAAAAATCAAACATTTGTAGATTACTGCTTGTTGCGTTTCTTTTGCGTGTCAGTATAATATTAATATAGTCTTTGAAGTCCTAGTCTATCTAGACCTCTGTACATTCATAAAGAGAAGTCCTCAATGGCCTTTATTAGAAAACTTTTTGTTAAAATCTCATAAAAACGATTTTTAAATTTTTTTTTAATCTACATGATTTTTCTAAATGCAGCCTTCAATTCTACTCTAAGATATATCGACGACATTTAAATGAGGACAACGGAGTATAAATAGAAGCCACTGAGAAAAATGGTGGTATATTTGATTTTTCTGGCTGAGTTATTTACAAAATAAAAATCTTTTATCAATAGATGTGTGTCAGGCTAGCTCTTCTCATCAATGTGCATCTTTGGTCGCAAATAAAATCTACTTTATTTTTTTCTATGCTGTATTTTTCATTGAAATGTTTGAAGCAGGGCTTCTGTTTCTATTTGAAATTCAAAACCAACAGTGTTGGGCGTGATTTAGTTTGTTATTATTTATACCGGAAGTTGTCCACATCTCATGAAGATATGATGGGAAAAACAGAATGCTGCAGTATTTGATTTATTTTCATCTCTAGATAAATCCAACCTCCAAATGATAAAATCCATGATTTAGATTTTTGACATCTGTGTTGAAATTAGAATAATATAAAATCCTCACAATATCTGTACAAAATAAAACTTAAGTCAAAATACATAGCCTATATAAACAAAAGAGAAGACAATATCAATATGATTGACAGTCAAATAAGAAATAAAAAAAATATTCCCACAAATTACCTATGTATTGTACATCTTTGGGATGTGGTAGCAATGTTTTCACAGGATTCACTGCACATTTCGGCATCGCAGGTACAATAAGGCTTCCCAGAGATTATTACAGTGCACTCTGTGCATGCACTTCTCTGAACTACAAATGCATGACGTCATAATTGAAAATGACGTCAAGTCAATACAAACTTGAGCTGTAATGATTGGGAGAGTGTCATAAACTTTACACGGTATTTTAATCTGCATAGAAAGTGTTAAGAAGCTAGTGTAAAATAAACGTGTCTTAATCTTTTCTATAAAAAAAATCTAAGATATCCGAATAATTGAGGTAACTTTATTTTATTTCTCTTGTTTAAAAGACAGCGTGTTCAAAATATGACTGAAAATGTACTTTTGATATTTTCCCTTTTTTTATACCCGTGGATAGAAGCAGGATTCATAATACTGTTTTTAAAAAAGAGCCTGGCGCAGGTGATTAATGAGGATTAATTTGAGGTCTGTTGTGAAAAATTGTTAGAGGAGTTTCCCCTCCAGCTGAATATTGCTTGGGAAAAATGAATGATGGTTTTGATTTTCAACAGATGTCGATGTTGATTGGAAAATACCCCCAGATTTGTCGGTAAGTTGAAGTTATTGTGAAATATTTTGTACCAGAGTTATAGTAAAACTTTTCGCAAACACATTTCGGTTCTCAAGGATATAACGAGTTTATTTACATAGCAAAAAGTTAATAATAATTGTATTATAGGGCTGCGCCGAAGCGATTTATGTGAAGCACTTCAAAAAGGTAAAAATGACCGTCACGTGATCAATGAGGTCATATGATATCGTAAAAAATATGTTTATATATAGCCTAGAGAACTCTCTATATGAATTGTCGTAGTTAGGTACATAACTTAAAAATAAAACCTAAAATCGACCTTGAAATGCAGTATTACGTTTTAAACGCATTTAAAGCTATGGAAGGCTTAGCAGTCCTGCCATATATTCTCTTTAGATATATCACCTACATGTATACATCCACATTGATGTAGATGAAAGTCTCCTGAGAATAGATGTCACGTCTGTGCTGTTTGAATGGTTCCATTTTTTCTTCCCACATTGCATAATTTATATATTTCCTGTCTGAATGGTTCCACTTCCCACCATAATTTGCCTGTTGTTGTCCTCTGTGATGCAGGCTTTGCAGAGGCAGAATTGTCATTCGACTCTGTTATTGTCTTGAAATATGATGAAATTTTAAATAAACAAATTGCATTTTGATTGTTTTATTAATGAAAGACATTGATAGCATATATACTGGCACAATTGTTTGCTTGTTTCTTTTAGTGTTCCTTCGAGAACTTTGCATTCATTTTGAGACGCGGTACGATCCAATACCCTACGAAAGACTGGATATCTAGACTGGCCTGTATACTCAGCACCCACGATCTTAAGCAGCAAGAATCTTTTTTGTAACCAATGATGGCTACTGTTCATTATTATCACATTTCATTCTTTTTTCAATTCTTTATTCACTTGCATATTGTGTTTATTTTTTTATATTTCAGCTATTGACTTTAATATTACATTAATTTACCGTGACCTGAATAGATTTCCTATTCTAAACTATTCACCTAATTTAGATACATTAGACAATTCTCTCATTATTAATCATGCATAGTTCCTGTCAGTTTTAGTCGAGATATCCTCGTATAATCAATGAAATCTATTTTTAATGGATGTTAACATACAAGTATAAAAATAAAGCTTATAATTATAATAAAAAAATACAAGATTAAATGTAGATTCACATGATATTTGTTATTTACGTTCAAATTCAAAATTTCATTATTTTTAAAACTTAATATTCCCACGTTTCTATTGTTAAATTGACTTTAAACTGTGTCTTTTAATTAAATTCCGAGATATAAGTCGGCTATTGTGTGATATCTATGAAACTGCACCTATATCATATATATTAATCATCTTTCATTTATTGAAATCAGGGTGGGAATGTTGATTTGACTGCAGACTTTGTTTACACTTAATATCCCCTTCAAAGTAATTTTTACAAATCAAGTTTTATATGTGGTTTTGATAACCTCCCACACCTTGTTTTTTAGCATGACAGATTGTTGGTTTCATTCTCACTCAACATGATCTCATTGTCATTCATGGTTTCATTTTCACCCACGGTATTTTCAGTAACCTTCTCTGACTCAGCATTCTTTTCTGTTTTCTTTGTTCTATAATTTGCAAGCTCACATATCTAGCTCCTGAGTTTTTTTTGCCTAACGCGTATCGCTCAATTTTACTGTTGATTTTACATATCACGTGACGTCGTGATCCGACTTTATCACCACACTGTGGTATAAATGTGAACAATCTCTGAAACTGATGACAAGCAAAAATCAGATTCACAAAAAGTCTTTGTTTTTATGCTTTGTTTTATGGATAAATGATAACAATTGATCTCTAAAGAATCTTTTGCTATAACTTGCTAGTTTTGAGGAGGGATACAATCAAATTTATCATTATAACAGTAACTTTAAGATGGCACGTATCAAACAAAAGAGGCCCAAAATGTGTTTTTCTGTTTCAATTCACCACTTTGTTCTAAAATATGCAATCATTTTATAGCATTATTTTGTCCTGAGTTTTTATTAAATGCCTAACTTGCTTTCACAAAATTTTAAATCGAGTTTATAGCACACACGTAAGAATGGCTGTTTGGCTTATTAGCACTAAAGAATTTAATCTTTCGGATCACCATACTGTGGTTTGTGCATACATATTTCTCTGTAAAGCTACATGTACTGTAGTATAAGGAAAAATATGCTATTGTTAAAAACCGTTTTTCTTTGTTTTTATAGCAATCATTGCTAAAAAGCTTCCGTAATCCTTTACAAATATTTGCATTCCCTCTGCGTTTTCTCGCTATAAACCTGCAGTCTTTAATTGCGATCATTGAACTATAGACGCAGCTTCTTCTGCTATGTATACGCATCATGTAATATTCCAGCAGAGCAATTGCTATTTGCAATTGCCATTGCCATGTTCACAATGTTAACATTATTTCTTAAATGTTTCTGTCAATATACATGTTATCTAATCATTTGAAGAATTCATGTAACAGTTAATTGTAATAATTAAATTTAAATTTAAAATCTATGAACATGAAATAATCAAAATCAATTAAACTTCCTTCATTTGAAAATGATCCTTTTCCAACGAATGTTTAAAACTTGCTTTCAAATAATAAAACGTGAATCACTTTTTATTTAAGAGATCTTTACTTTCATTCAGAAACTCGAGACAATATGGTTGGGTTAATTATCGTGTATATAATTAAGCATTTCTAAAGATTTTTTATAGATTTTACATAACATTACCTCGCCAATGAAGAGTTTATGACTATCCCGCGGAAATAAGGTGCTTCGAAACTTTTATGATTACCAATCGTAAGACGAAATCACTTGCCGTGGCCATCATCGCGACATTTTCAAATATTGATAACGTTTCAACATTAGTTACTTCAATTCCTATGTCGACTCGATATATTCAGGTAAACTTAAAATGAAGGACACAACAGAGTATGCCTCATCTGTTTCGTATAAAGGTGTCTTACAGACTATAAATGATAAAACCTAACTAATAATGAAGTTGTATGATAAAAGGATGACATCGAGTTTTTTGCACATTCATCTTTCTTTATTTACAAAGTTTCTATAATATCCTAGTATTTTATAATAATGAGAAACTACTTCACGAAAAAGTATGAAATTTAGCGACAGGCATTAGCTCTTCTCTGAAATCGAATATAAAGTTTAAGAAGTGATGGAATTTGAACTGAAGTCGAAAAGCAAACTCTTCCAACAATTCTTTAACAACCAAAATTTCATTTTGATATGGAATATAAACAGTTAATAAAAAGTTATCATGAATTTTGAGAACACGCAGATAATCCTTAAAAAAAGACTTTGAAAAATGTATCTTCTCTTCAAAATGATGTCTTTTATCGAAAATGCCCCATTTAGACTTTTATGGAGGTGCAACGATGACGACTTCACTCTAAAAAAAGTTTTACTTGTTGTTTTTAAAATAAGATATTAGATTAAGAAAAACTAGTAATTATTAGTAATTCATTTAGTCAGAATAGTCAGTAAATGACTATCATGGTTAGTAATTGTAAACATAATTAGTAATAAGGATGAATTCATTTACTTATGAAATGATTTACTAAGTATCCATAGAATTACTTAAACTATAGGAATTATATTACTTAGTAAACATGGTAAATGAACTACTCATTTTTGGTAAATTATTATTACTTAATTTAGAGATAATATGCTTTCTATTTACTAAATTTTATGAATTATTACTAAGTAAATGTAATTCTGAAATTAATTAAAATCTACAATATTATTACCTAAAAGAATACTAAGTAAATGAAATACTTATCATATTTACTAAAATCGACATTATTTACTAGAAACACTGCAAGGTACCAACCCTCTGATAAGAGAGATAATTTTGAAAGTATAACATGGGAGTACTATTCACAGTTTTCTTTATCAGAGTTCCCTTATCGAGCCCTATGAGTAGTTTCGTAGACAAGATCTACTTGTCGTGGAAACAATTATACTTTCTATTTCTTTTGCCAATTTCTTTGTAATTGTTTTATTATATTTAAAAATAAAACATTTGATCCAACATCAAAAGCCTTATCAACTGAATACGTTGTATCTTTTTAAGGACCATTTTAAAAATAGTTTAATGTTTCAAGTACTTAATACAGCATTTTTATTAGTATGACTTTTTTTTCACATGAAGGAATATTTAGAAGAAAGATAACTCCTCCTCACTGACAATTAATATGATTCCAGCCAAAATTCTATTTTACATTTCAAGAATTCAATCCCAATAGTGATTAGACTACCATATTTAAGTAATTACTGCTATGAATTCTCCTTGATTTAGTAAATAAATTATTAATTTAAATAAATCAATCAAATACAAATTAAACAAGATGTGTTTGTGAAACACTGATGCCCCCGTATGGCAACATAGCAAAGGTTAATGTTTTCTTATATGCAAATTTAATAATTTGGTATTTCTTGATATCTCCAGCAAATTTAATAATTTGGTATTTCTTGATATCTCCAAGGTCAAGGTAATTGGTATCTAATGAAAGGTCTTGCCACAAAAAAATACATATGTGAAATATGGAAACACTAGCCCCAACCCTTCAGAAGTTATGGTCAAGGTTACCAATTTTGAAATTTAGGTCAAACTCCAAGGTTCTAGGACAAAAGGTCAGATTTGGTGGTACCCAAAGAAAGGTATTGTCACAAGGATGAAATATGTAAAGTATGAATGCACTAACCCTAATTATTTTAAAGTTATAGTCAAGGATTGCTTTTTAA
>NW_026934085.1:0-11317 GCF_032062105.1 Saccostrea cuccullata | reverse complement strand
GACCTTCGTTCCGCACATCTACATAACATACCTAGTGACCCAAAAGGTTTCACCTAGATCGGATGAGTAGTTTACGAGAACACTCGCGGACAAAAAATACCGGAGAACAAAGAAAAAATTCAGAAAAAGTAAAAACAATATGTTCCCAAACTTCGTTTGGGGAACATAATAATAATAATAATAATAATAATAAGAAACAGAGTAAAAACAATATGTTCCCCAACTTCGTTTGGGGAACATAATCAGACAAAACTGTAAAAAAGTGATACATGAAGGTTTTCAGAATTTGATGATTTTCCACTATAGATTTATTTTGAAGTACGAACAATGTATCTAAAATGAAAAATGTTTTGAGTCATGGTAACCATGGAAACCCGGCCAAAGAAATTTCCTTAGCATCCGGCGGATTTTTCAGTGTTGAAGGACAAAAAATCACCTATCTTTGAGGCTTAAAATAACACGTAAATACCATGAGAATTATTCTTACTTATGAGTGTAATTAAGATACACATTTATTGTGTTCTGATAATGTAATAACAAATATTTAGGTCTTAAGTCAGTTCTGTGGTAGACATTGGAAGGTACACATGTTTTACAAGTTTTGCAAACAGAACTGTGACTGAGCGAATGTAAGACAGGGCAAAATTGTTTGCAAGTGTGAAAGGGCAAATATTAAGCGGGGCGAAAATAACCCTGTACATACAGTATTTAAAACTAATTATTGTATGGATATCTGAAATATTTGTAGCAGGTCAATTCTTAAAGTAAAGTTGTGCCCAGTTTAATACAAAATTGCAGGAAGGACGCAAATTATTGCAGTCTTGCTTCTGATGTATTTTCTATCAGTGTAAAACATTTCAATTATGAAAATATTAAATGTCCATGTATTGTTATTGCAAGATAGAATTTGCTTGCTTGAGCTTTAAATAAAATCCTTTTTACTTTTGTTTGGTTTTTGTTAAAAAAGAATCAGTGTAGTGTGGACCAGTGTTTGCTTTCTTTATACACAGATTTGTACTACAATGTATGTTTGATGTGATTTCTTTTAGAGATGATCTTGCCAAGCCCGCCAGTAACTTGTACCTCCACAATCTGTCCGGGATACTGGAGACGGCCATCAGGGCCACCAACGCCCAGTTTGATGACTCCGACATCCTGAAGAGATTGGATGTTAGGCTACTGGAGGTATTATAAAAAGTGTCATTTCAGTGATTCAATACATTAAAGATTGATTTTAACAAGTATTAAAGTAGTTTGCAGCTGTTGAATGATGTAAAAGTTTGACTATTTCTTTAGGTTTCACCGGGAGACAAGGGCTGGGATGTGTTTAGTTTGGAGTACCATGTGGATGGACCAATAAGAACGGTAAATTCTCCTTTAATTAATAAAATCAAATTTAAATCATTCTTTAGAAAATTAGAAGTACAGTGTACAAATTAATCATTATAAAATGAATTTAACATTTTTATTTGGTTTCCATGATAGGTTTTTACTCCACAATGCATGATGTCGTTACTGAGAATTTTCAACTTTTTATGGCGTGCCAAGAGAATGGAATATATATTGGCCATTGTGTGGAAAAATCAAACGTCAAATTCTAGATCACTTCGTTGTATTCCAGGTAAACAAAGGTTATAAGGAAGACTTTAAAATTCTGGTAAATGTAGTTAGAATAATTAATATTATTAGAGATGTAGAAATAAAAGAACATAAACAGATGTGTTAACAAATTCTTTATCTTTTCAGAATTATCAGGCATTCTACATCAATGTTACGTTTTGGCCAGTGAAATGGTTCATTTCATTCAACAAGTGCAATATTATATCAATTTTGAGGTAAGAGAAGTTTTTGTTTGTTTCATTATTTTGTATGTACATGAATTAGATAGCAACATATAGCATCAGCTTGTAAGATTCTTTATAAAGTTATGAAATTAAATATTCATTAGATATTTCAATATGTAGTTCCTTAAGGTATTGCCTAATTAAATGACTTTGAATGTACAAGATTTGTGTTTGTAGGTGTTGGAGTGTTCCTGGGATGAACTGTTGACCAAAGTGAAGGAAGCGGAGGACTTTGACAACATCATAGCGGCCCATCAAGTCTTCCTGAACACAGTCATCAGCAGGTGTCTTCTGGACGAGCAGTCGAGGGTAAGGACGGTGATTGAAATTAAGGGGTAATAGAAAGGCTATACTGTTTGGATGTTATAATTTGAGGGACGAAGATTTACATCAAACTTTATGTATATAGCAGGACATAAACCCAGCTGAGGGTATAGTTGACCTGATTTTATTGACTAATTGTTTTTGTTAAAACAGGATATTTTAACCCAGTTGCGGACGATATTTGACCTGATTATAGACTTCCAGACAGCTCAGAGCGAGTTTTATGAGGAAGCTAACGACGAACTACAAGCTCGACAACACTATGAAAAACTACAGCAAATAAGGAGTCAGAAGGTTGGTTAATATGAGTACCAAGATCAAAAACAAAAAAAACTTCATAAACTTTATACATGTATAAAGAGTATGCTATCTAAATGAATCTAAATCTATGTACAAGAATTGAATTACTTGACACGACAGTAACATTTGTAAACCCCTGATTTTAGGGAGACTGGGCTTTAACAGAGGAGTATGAGGAAGAAGAACATGTAAGGAGAGTGGAATTCCTGAAGAACATTATTCCATCTAAACGAGCCAGATTTAAGGTCCTCTCACAGTCTTATCAAGTGAGTGTATATGGTATATTTAATGTTGTCTCGTGTAAACAAGAATTGCCCTACTGATTCAGTTGGTTCAGTAAACCTTGAACCAATTTTTCAAGTAATGCCTGTAAAAATTTTGATCCAATTTCTTTAAAGCTATTTATGGCATAATACTTGATTTACATTATATTTATACCCCCCGCAAACGAAGTTTGGGGGAGTATATAGGAATCACTTTGTCCGTCTGTCCGTCCGTCCGTCTGTCTGTGCAATCGTGTCCGGTCCATATCTTTCTTACAGAGGGACATTAGAATCTCCCACTCCACACTAAGATTTCTCATGACCTAAAGGTGTGTCATGACCTTGACCCAAGGTCATTTGGGGAAGTTCAAGGTCACAGGAAGAAAAATTTCATAATTCGTGTCCGGTCCATATCTTTCTTATGGATAAACTTGGTAGGTTCTCATTTCACACAAAGATTGCCCATGACCCAAGGGTGTGTCATGACCTTGACCCAAGGTTATTTGGGGAAGTTCAAGGTCACTGGAAAAAAAAATTTTCATAAATCATGTTTGATACATATCTTTTATGGATAAACTTGGTAGGTTCTCATTTCACACAAAGATTGCCCATGACCCAAGGATGTGTCATAACCTTGACCCAAGGTCATTTGGGAAAGTTTAAGGTCACTGGAAGAAAATTTTCATAATTCCTGTCTGGTCCATATCTTTCTTATGGATAAACTTGGTAGGTTCTCATTTCACACAAAGATTGCCCATGACCCAAGGGTGTGTCATGACCTTGACCCAAGGTTATTTGGGGAAGTTCAAGGTCACTGGAAAAAAATTTCATAAATCATGTTTGATACATATCTTTTATGGATAAACTTGGTAGGTTCTCATTTCACACAAAGATTGCCTATGACCCAAGGATGTGTCATAACCTTGACCCAAGGTCATTTGGGAAAGTTTAAGGTCACTGGAAGAAAATTTTCATAATTCCTGTCTGGTCCATATCTTTCTTATTGATAAACTTGGTAGGTTTTCATTTCACACAAAGATTGCCCATGACCCAAGGGTGTGTCATGACTTTGGCACAAGGTCATTTGGGGAAGTTCAAGGTCACTGGAAGAAAAATTTCATAATTTGTGTCCGGTCCATATCTTTCTTATGGATAAACTTGGTAGGTTCTCATTTCATACAGAGATTGCCCATGAGCAAGGGTGTGTCATGACCTTGACCCAAGGTCATTTGAAGAAGATCAAAGTCACTGGTAGAAAAATTTCATAATTTGTGTCCTGTTTATATCTTTCTTATGGATAAACTTGGTGGGTTCTCATTTCACACAAAGATTGTCCATGACCCAAGGATGTGTCATGACCTTAACTCAAGGTCATTTAAGGAAGTTCAAGGTCACTGGAAGAAAAATATCATAATTTGTGTCCGGTCCATATCTTTCTTATGGATAAACTTGGTAGGTTCTCATTTCACTCAAAGATTGCCCATGACCCAAGGGTGTGTCATGACCTTGACCCAAGGTCATTTGGGAAAGTTCAAGGTCACTGGAAGAAAAATTTCATAATTCGTGTTTGATACATACATTTACTGAATTGATTTTTCCTAGCCACAGTGCTCAGGTGAGCGATGTGGCCCATGGGCCCCGTGTTACATGTATGAGTTCGATGTCAGTTGTTTTGCTTTTGTATATTTCCATTTTAAGATATGAACTAACCGGATACATGAAGATTACCCTCTGACCATTGTTTGCATAATTTTTGAAATATGTTTGCACTATACATAAATGCAAATCTCACCAAACAACATACAAAAATAAAGTTTCTACTTGTGTGACTAGCCATGTTTTAAATTCATTTGTATCATCTTGCAATATTTCTTTCAAATGGTGTAAACTTCAATTTTACGTAAATAACCGTAACTGACTGCCATGCGACTTTTCTTATTTTGATTTATTTTAATGTGCCGCGTCGCCCTCATGGAGCAGAGGTTAGAGTGTCTTCACTAGAGTCACGAAGTAAAGAGCTGATCCTTACGTCGCGGGTTCGAATCCCACTGTGGGACGCAGTAGGTGCTACCTTTGAGCTACAGCGAACAGTTCTTTTCGTTTGGAAAAAAAACTCTCCAATCTATGACAAGTATCAATAGAATAATTAAAACCTGATCTTCCTATTCAATTGGAAATATCATTGGAAATGTTTCCATAGTGACGTTATTCATTTTGTTTATCTATTTATTTTCACGAGGAATTAATTTTATACTTTGTAATACTTTCTGAGAAATCTGTGACGAGTGCCTATCTTTCAATATATTATGAATAACGACTACAGAGTATCCCATACTAAAAATGTAACATTGTTTGCTATGTGCTAGAAATAGTTGTTATGGATTACATGAGTTTAAAAATACTTTCGAAAAACAAACATTTCAACATCATTTTTGTCTTCATGACGTGATTTAGATAAAGATCTACAGGTAACATGAATATGCGTCAAACTTTCTTTGTATCGTTGCTAGGGGAGTGGTGTTGTTGCTAAGGAAATAAGTCATTGAACAATATTCAATAACTTGATACACCATTTTAAAGTCTTTCCGAACTATCACCATGCAATTATCAGCATATTACTTGAATATCCAATTCCATGACAAACAATACAATCCCAAAGTCATATCTGTTTTACAGGAGACATAGGAACTTTGGTTGTAATGTACACGGAATCCTTGCCATATGGGTTGATTAATTACCCAAAAAAAAACAATAATAATAAAACCAACATTTCATTGTCAATTTTGCTCAACCGGATTTTTCTGACTTATTTTGAATAAGCCTTAATAAGATTACACGAATATACGCCAAAATTACCTTTCTTTGCCTTGTTGCTATGGAGAACATGCCGTTGCTATGGAGATAAAGAATTATGCAATATTCAATAATGTGCTAGGGAGACCGAATTTTATTATACTATTTTAAAATTTGTATCTCGTTTATTATAAATAACCGTTCATTTGATTTTTCCGTAAACTTTTTACATTGTTTCTCATTTTATGCATCAAAAAGCCCATTTTTGTTGCTAGGCAACAGATTCGATTTTCAAAAGAGCCCATGGATTTGACTTCAAATTCTAAAAGAGAAATACCTCTGCTTTTATGTGAGATACCTGCCAACAACTGTATTAATCTGGCCATTTTTAAAATTTGGCCTGAATATACACCAGGAAACTCACAAAAAATGCTGAATCAGCAAACTATAAAGCATGTACCTTCCAATGTCTACCACAGAACTGACTTAAGACCTAAATATTTTTTATTACATTATTAGAACACAATAAACGTGTCTCTTTATTACATCCATAAGTAAGAATAATTCTCATGGTATTTATGTGTTATTTTAAGCCTCAAAGATAAGTGATTTTTTGTCCTTCAACACTGAAAAATCCGCCGGTTGCTAAGGAAATTTCTTTGGCCGGGTTTCCATGGTTACCATGACTCAAAACATTTTTCATCTTACATACATTGTTCATACTTCAAAATATTTCTATGAGTGGAAAATCATCAAATTCTGAGAACCCTCATATATCACCCTTTTGTCTGATTTTTTTGTGGACTGGTACTTAAAAAAAAAAAACCCTTGTGAGAAAAAAAAAAAATTGACAAAATAAAATCCACTTTAGAGCCCAGAAGTACTAGAATCTATTTATCTAAACATTTTCAAAATCATATCATGTAGCATTTTTATATAATGACCACAGCCAATTAAGTTATATGGGAACCGAAGGTCTTATCACAAACCAGAGTAATAACAATCTCTTTTACCTATCGAAACAGGCGGTCTTCCGTTTGGGTACATTGTCGTCTATGTAAGTGATGATATAGGGCTGTCTTGGGGCCTTCCCGAACCCCTGCACTATCATCCCCACGGCAATAATAACAATAGCCACTGTAGTGAATTGTGTCGGCGCTCCAATACTTCTAACAAGTTGGGATCACAGCTTTCTGAGGGTGTGTTGCTTCCTAGAGCACAATTGATGGAGAAAACTCTGAAACAAAGCAGTCTTCTCGGAGGAGGAATTGGAAGAAGCAATAGTTTGCTCTTCCTGATTGTCAGGTGCCAGGAGTAGGCCAGGAACAGAAGATCCCGATATCCCGAATAAAAAGGTGGAAATGAAAAGAGATCTAGGAATGTGGACTGTTCTAGCAAGGTGGGCGACGAAGATCGTCGTCAGAAGAAACCCGATGTCGTTACAGCTCATGAGGAAGCCGCTTTGTGTGCTGGTGAAGCCGAACTGCTTCTCCAGGGTGGTGATTTGAGAAGACATGTAGACAGAGATGGCTGAGGTACAGAGAGAGGCAGGGCTGTAGAGGGCTACAAAAACCCAAGACCTCGCGCAGCGCTGCAGGAAGGTGGGTCTGAAACAGCCCACCCCGCACTGCTCATCAGTATCTGTCGACATCGCAACGGCAACAAAGTACTAAAATAAATAGAAAGAGGTGATATTGATAAAAAAAAATTTTATAAGTTAGCATAACTATATACATATAATTTAATTTCAGTTGTAACACGTAATTTGATTGGTTAAACGTTTTTTCCATTTCGTATAACATAACTTGCCTTCGTCACAATGAGTTACGTCAAAAACGTATCACTCCGCTTGACGTTACTTTTAAAATAATGCTCACTTTGAAGCCTTTCTGGAGGAAATATTGTCTCATTGTCTACCTTGAAATTAAATTATAAGAAATAAAGTTATTTCAACTTCTGTATCTGATATAACAAAACTTGGGGCAGTTTAGCTTATTTATAAACCGCTTCGCGGTTTATAAAGCGTAGATCTGCCCCGAAGTTATGTTATATCGGATAACATAAGTTCAGAAGCTTCATTCCTTAAAGCTGACATGAATTCTTAAAAACGCAACATTTTCATCTATGTATCATTGTTCATACCAACGATAGCCGTATTCCGCCATATTTCTTTCACATACCTTGTCTCATTGTAACGATGTATACCCCAATGCGCTCGTTACAGTTGAATGATTTTTTGGTTTGGGTATCGACTTGTGCACATCTCCGATGGTAAAGCATATAATGGCAAGATATAAGGAGATCAAGACATTTCAAAACCACAATAAACAAAGTAATGATCATATTTCTGAATAACTGTTGATTTGAATCAAAAGAAAAAATGCAAGTTTGGTGAGAAATTTAGATGCACGAGTACGTATTTTTACAGTGCGCCAATTTATGCAGAATAAACTTGAAATAAAAAGCAGTAAATCTGCAAACACATTTTAAAATTATTATCATTTGAATGGCACAAAACAACCTACGTCTTTGATTTGCAGCCCCTATGCAATTGGTGCATATCGAGAAAAGCCTCGAACGCTGTAAACGTACCCATACCTGGTAATGAGGTTACTGCATCGGTTCGAAGATGTGCACAAGTCAAGTGATATACACCCTGAATTCCATTTATTGAAATATGCATCACAAAAAAGAAATAAACTCCGTAAAGCTCAAATAGTAAACACACTGTCATTACTCCGTACACACTAGCACGACGATACACCAAGTCCGTGCTGATCAGATTTTGGTTAGGGAAAATATCACAAGTGGAAAGAGAAGTTATTTGGTATTTGCTCGGCTGAAGGGGGGGGGTATTATAACTGCTGTTCAGAGGCTATAATTGTGAATTGTCTATCTACATGTAGTTCTAATATACATTCTATACAAAGTCATGTATATAGTCTGCAGTTGGTTTGCGTCGCAAAATTCATTTGTCAACTATAACTGATTATTATAGTACTAATCTCAAATCTAAACCAAGTAATTTGATGTACGGTAATTATTTACTTCAAATCTTAAAAGCAATTAACCAGAATACAATTTTTTATGTGTACATAGATCTATACGTTCTTTAACACACAAACACACGAAGAAATGCCATCCCCTGTTCAGATTGACATTTAGGCATTTGATTTTTTAGGCGGGGGGCAAAAATAATTGACATGACCGTAATCTTAATATTCTTGGAAGTACAGACATCTCTGCCGAATTCAATTTTGAAATTTTTTTTTAAATGTGTCACTCCACGACAAAGTAAGTGCATTTTGAGGTATGTATAAATGTTTAATAATTTTGGTGTTAAAGAGAGTCTTTCTAGATTTCAGTATCCCTGCCTGATAGTCTAGCTATTTTTTTATATTTAAAAATAATTTCTGTAGGAGTATTTGAGAGATAATTGTAAAAGCTAGGGTAGGGAGTCTTGACACTGGTTGAATACGGATAATTTTTATTTACTCTTTTGTATATTGAACTCTCTTTCTTTCTTTCTCTCCCTCTCTCTCTCTCTCTCTCTACTTGTAGTCATCTCTTAGGGCAATAATAGGTATAAGATCCTACGCACTTTGTGCTGTCAATTTATTAAGCTTTAGGACAGATCAAGGATTTTTTTTCAGGGGGGATGTCGTAACTTCATAAATTGAATAATAATTTTAATTTGGACGAGAAGTTAACCCAAACGCCCAAATATTAATTGAGAGAGAAACTAGAAGTATTGTGAGCAATGAGCTCACGTAATGATACCCCCGGGGAGGGGGGTGGGACTACGCAGCAATATTCAATGTCTATACTAAGTATATATTTGTAACAGCCACCCCCCGGTTCCGACACTTACATGTATATGCTGAACCTGGACAAAAGACAATGGAATTTTTATAAAAGGTAATTGTAGGAAGAATGCGGAAATCCTCGCGGGGGGTTTCCTCTCTCATTTTATCTGCTTTTTCTAGACGTAATCATTAATTATTTATGTCCAGAAATTTAATTCACATTAAATTCTATTTTCATTATCATTGTACCACAGAATCCAACTCGTTTATTATATCCCTCGCAACAAGTTGCGTGAGGTATAATGTTTTGGACTCATCAGTCAGCCCTTTTTTTTTGGTCAGCGCAACTTCTTATAAACTAATGCACAGAATTTTGTCGAACTTTCGAGATATTTAAAGGAGTCAATGTGTCTGTATTTGCATATTACCAGGAAATTCCGAAATCTTTATTTTTTCTGGAATTTCCGCACTTTTACATTTAGATTTTGGCGATATCTTGAATATAAAGATGAGCAGTTTGTCAGGGCAATTCCTCATAAACCGCTGCACACAATTTCGTCAAACTTTGCAGATATTTAGGACACAATGTGTATATATGGGCATATTACAAGGAAATTACGATTCCTTTATTTTTTCTGTAAATTTCAGCACTTCGACTTTTGTGGGAGCGTGGGGTATGTGAACTTGCTCACTTTTTCTTTCATTGTGCATAAAATTATAAATAATTTTAAATCAAATTATATTAGGTCTAATAAAGCCAATACATAGTATTAATTTGATTATATTTGATCATTAAGAAATCCGATCTGTTTCAGACGTTTTTCTTAAAATATTTTTATGAGAGTGTTATGCATGTTTTATTACCCCTTTCACAGGAAAAAATATCTTCATATCTTCAAAAGGTGAATGATTCGTAATAATGCATGCTTTATTATAAATTTGATGAAGTTAAACCTTGTTTTCACAAATTTTATTTACACCTATTGCACAGACAAGAGTAATGTTTATTCTTGAAAAAAAATTATTTGCATTTTCTTCAGTCAACCCCACGGCGCTTTCAACCTTTGATATTTTCCCTGATCAAATAAAATGATCGGCATGGACCACGTGTGTCCAGGCAGTTTTTACTGTTGAGTTAGCAATGGATTACATGATTTTTGAGATGCATTTTTCAATAAAAGTAAAATAGGATAATTCTTTCGACATGTGCACATCCCTGTAACGATAGCAGTATTCAGGTAAATATTTCTATCACTGCGTTTGACGCGTTTTCGCGACTGACCTGCATGGAATTTTTCCTCTACTTGAATGTATTCCGTGTAAGTGTATTTTGACTATTTTCTATATTGCAGCAAATGCATTCAAAAATAATTTAATTCTCGGTATAGTTCTAGTTTTTGTTGAATTTTTACTTTTCAAACATGTATTGGTCAGTTTATTTACTTCAAAAAAGTATGCTTTCGGAGATGTGCACATGTCGACAGCCAGGATAGAAAATCACTCAAGTGAAACAATTGTAAAAGGCTATATATAGCAGGAACAGGTGGCCAAAAATGTTCGATTAACTATGGCGGAATCGAAGAAATATGGCGGACAAAGGCGTACAGGAATGTAGTAAGTCGTACAAAGATGAAAAATGATGCCTAAGAGTTCATGTCAGCTTTAAGTATTTCTGAAAATTAGTGTTTCAACGCCCTTTAAAGACACGCGGCTACAGTCTTCTATTCGATGAAAAGGATCTCTTTCCTGAAGTTCACACGTACTATAATCTTAAGGAAGATCAAGGTGGGAAGAGGGTTGATTTTTTATGAAATCTTTAATTATCCGCTTAGGAGAGAAGACAAAAAAATATACATCAGAAGTTCATTCGATAAATGGAAGCTGTCTAAGCAGCAGAACTGCATGCAGCTCTCCAAATACATTAACATACTGTAAACCAATTTTTATTCGCGAGACTTTATTTCGCTATTTACCGAGATTAAACTTG
>NW_026934084.1:0-11261 GCF_032062105.1 Saccostrea cuccullata | reverse complement strand
GAAATGTAGCTTATCATCCAGTACATATGTCACTTTAAAATTCTTATCTGTTGATATATTTGTTGATATAGTTTAATGGTATATGCTTATTCTCTATCTTTTTTTTTGTTGTTACTTCAAAATTAAAGCTTAGCTCTAGATTGTAATTTCTAGGTTGCATAATGATTAAAATATTAACATAACTAATGTTTAATCTTCTTTTCAGTAACAAATTCAAAAGCAATTTACAGGAATACTCTTTTCTTCTGAAACTATACATAGCATCCATCTCTATGACCCTGTTTGGGGGTAAAGTAAAAATACGATACCAAAGTAGAACAAAAATTAACAATTACATTATAGGATATAAGTCAACACACATAGGAAGTAATTTAATGTTCCTCCTGGGATTCCGTTCGGATTTTCAACCAAAGATGCACGCAGTTTTACATTGTAGGATTAATAGCTTTGTAGTTCTTTCTCACCTGACAAATCCCTTCAAATTTAAAGCAATATCAATGATCAGAACCTTGTAAAAAGACTGAACGAAATAAATTTGATTATCCTAAAGAAGAAAAAAAAATACGTGGTTTTAAAATAAAATGCAGTCATTTATTTCTTTATTTCTGAACTAGATAATTTGGAAAATCCATCGTTTTAAATAAGATAAACAGAAGTCACAACGAGGCTCCATAGGTTGGAACTTGTAATTAAGGTAAATAGATCCACATTGTCGGCGTCCAGTTCCTGCTTATTGAACGTAATGGACAGAGGCTCGGTTGACGGATAATAATGGCACCTGGATTTGAAATATTTCGTATATTCTGGATAAACGTTAGGATAGCAGTAAACAAATGTAGAAAGTTTTATTATCTCCCCTGTTATATTAAGTCCTAAAATAAATTCCTCCGAAATTACACTGCCTTGGTCACAATTCTGAACAAACGAAGTATACGTCGTGTTTAGGTCTACTGATGAACTGTTTATTCCAACTAAGCAGTTGGTTGCAGAAATTTTGTTCTGTGCATTATGATTAACTACTTCGTACAAAAACATATCTAATGATTCTGATGCAGATATTGAATGCAGCGTAAGTTTCGTCATAAACATCTCTGTTCCAAAATTCAGTTCAATTTCAAATTCTGCTGAACCTTTCCTTGAGCCCGAAACTGAAATGGGAAAAAAATATTGTAACTAAAGATGTTTGTTAAACACTTATTCCCCTCCCACAAAATAATTCGATTTTTCTAAGTACAAGGGAACATAACACTGTCAAAAAAGGTTTGAACGTACCAAAAACTTGACGTAGATATTTATATGATCAATTTAATTATAAATTTCATTACAATATGTGCAACCTCTGCGCAGAAATGGAAAATATACTGAGGGTGGACCGACCGACAGTCATCAACAAAGCAATATTCCTTCCCTTCGTCGAAACGGGGAATAGAATGGAATTCATAGAAATCATTAAAACTACGAACATTGTCCAAAAAATTGTAGAAAATCGAGATGATGAATTAGTAGAACCAAGATCGATTATTAAGCCCACAATTAGTAAATTAAATTTTTTGCTGACACATGCGTAATGAATAAATGCTATTACATGTACAAAAGTGAAATAGAATTTGCATTACTTTTTCCTGTGTTACATGTATATTAAAGTAAGAAACATTAATTTATACGAAAATTAAACTTAAAACCATTTCCTTTTCCCGAAAGAGATGTTTTTCATATCCTTAATTAAGTAAAGTAAAAACTCTGATATTGTATTATTAAATACAGAGTGAATGATTTTATAACAATACAAATAAAACATTATAGATAAAAATGTATAATGAGTATTTTAATGCTAAAGAAAATTACGAATTGTATAATGAGCACAATTAGACACAACATTTACAATGAAATTGAAATGCAAGATTTTCATCACATAACAAAAGAAAATCTCTTTCTGATTTGTAAGAAATAGGGTCAAACTAATGAGGAAAACGGGTTGTTAAAGCACATTCAGTTTCAATATTTCGTATGGCCTCCATTTGCATCAATTACATGTACAACACCTCACCCTCCTTACAAGGTTTCTTGTCTCAAACATGGTGATTTGGTTCCACTCCTGCTACAGGGCAAGGGTCAGTCTTTCTACGCTGTTGACATTGTGTCGCTGTCTTAAACGACGACCAAGAATATGCCAAACAGTGACAAATCTGGTGATCTCGCAGGCCTATCCAAGGTCTCAAAATTATTCTGCTGAAGGACATCTTGTTTGTGGCGTGCGATGTGACGACGGGTGTTGTCTTGCTGGAAAATGCTTGTATTTCCTCAACACAGGAAGTGAACAGCAAAAAGAACGACGATCTCATCACAATACCTCTGAGAGATCAAAGTTACATTTATTGTCACGAAGTCCCTTCGCAAGTAAAGGCTAAATATTGAGATTTCGATGAAATTAACTCATTAAAACGCATTAGGTCTGTACTTTTTGCCCAGAAAAGGTTGAACCATTTTTTCTAATACAAAGTCGGTACGCACGACATCCGCTAGACAATACACATTAAGAGGTCATATTATGACGTTATCGTCATATACTACACAAGTTTATAAGAAATATCAACTTGAAAAATGCTTTGGCGCAAGGGCATACCTTACTTTAGTCTATTGAAACAAGGTATGAGCAGATGCAGGGTATTTTTACTATTTATGATATTGCTACACAAATGTCGACAGTGCAATTGTTTAGTTACTATTCGTAAAGTTTTAAGATGAAACAGGGTAAATATTCACTGTCTGGTGTAAGTTCCAATTGTTTTCATTATTGAGAAAATGTGTAGGATTTGTGCTGTAGTTTTATTAAATTTTCTAATATTCTTTTAAATATTATACATGATTTAAAAAATATAACTAGGACATGCCTTTGCGCCAATGTGTTTTATGTGTTTATTACTTTAAATGGAAAAGATATGTGACGTCATAATATGATGTCATAATTTGCACTTACATTATCGTACTGTGAGTACTTTGCATGTATATGAAAATAAGTTATAACCTTATCTTCATAAAAAAAATATGAACATTCTGCATTTTTATTAGCTCATTCGCATAGAAACACTTAAACCTAGCCTTATAACTCATTTGGGTCTTTCGCTGATGGTTTATCCCACCCCACACCATGACACTATCACCACCGTAACGGTCACTTTGAATGATTTTTTTCATGATCATATCTCTCATTTTGATATCTCAACACTCGAACTCTACCATCTGCAAAATCGACGATAAACATGACCCATCCGTAAGCAATACTTCATTCCACTGACGTTGAATCCAGCGACGATGAGTGATGGTCCATGCAGGGCGAAGTTCTCGATGACGTTGAGTTAGTGGTACTGCTTTTAGAGGTCTGCAAGCTTGAAGATTTGCTGAAGGTTGCTTGATTCTTACACTTTGTCCGCAAAATCTCACTCCTGTAGCACGGAGTAACTCTTCGGGAACTTTAGGAGCAGCCAGGAAACGGTTATATCTCGACGTTGTAACAATAAACTGATTTTGCCTAACCGTCGTTTTTCGTAGGAGTCCTGAGGGCTGCCGGTCATTAACATGTCCAGTTGTCTGGAATCGGTTTGAAAGCCTACATATGGTAGACGGATGCACATTAAAGTATTCAGCAACATCTCCCTGTGAGCAGCCAGCGGTAAGCATCCCTATAGCCCTCAGACTTTCATTTTCGGAAAGTCCTGGTCGTTTCCCCCTTGGACGTTTTTATAATTTCTTACCGGTTTTCTTTTACAAGCGTGTTTGGGAGGTTTTCCGAGAAACAAATTCTTCACAGAACGTGTGTCTTCGAGCATAACCTAGTGTATTGTTGAATTGTCAAAACGTTTGACGACACGAATTCCGCGCGTCAAGTTAAAAAAAATGGCTTTTGTTACCTCTATCTCTTTTTATTTTGAGTAGATGCATAATAAAACAATAAAGAAACATATTTTTAAACTATATCAAAGGAACATTAATTGCTAAACGTTTTTGGTTCAGTGTACAATGAGCTTGTCATAATAAACAATTACCTGCATATACCTCGTATTAAACCAAACTTATCAAATATTCTCAAGAGAGTGCTATAATGAAAAAAAATATTGATTAAACTTACCATTATTAAATTTGTCAATTTCCCCCAAAAGTAATTTTTGCTGTCGTGTCTTGCGGGCAATGGAATTTTCCATACATAGTTATTCGATTTTCCTCTGTGGATTTGAATACATCCAGATTGAGAGTCTTTATATTCGGCGTTTGCAGATCACGTACTGTTTTGGAACCCTGTCAGAATATATTTATATAGCATGCATTCTGAGCACGTAACCTTGGCGATAGTAATCTCCTACGAATTGGCTTAAACGGATTCTATTTAAAAATTAAAAAAATGCCATAATTCCTTAAAAAAATGTTAAGCAAGCTAAAATTGCAAATTTAATCTTGAGTTCATGAAGATAAACTCATTATTCAAGTTTTAACTGAAACTACAGAAATCCTTTAATATCAGATGACCATTATTTTGCAAAATCAATACAGGGAAATGAAATGCAAACATGCTTTGTAACTCATAAATCTGCTTTAAAATATTAAAAGTCAGCTCAATATGCCGTGTGTATCAAAAAAGTCTAGAAAACGTATTCCGACAGTCCGTCAATCAGAAAGAAAGCCATGTAGAATCCTTTCGTTCCATTAGGTTTTAACCGTATGGGAGTAATAGATTTTTGTTTTGCGTTGCAGACAGATTGAAGTCGTTCAAGTTTTTATCTTATCTATTTTCAAAATATTTTATTATTGTGTGTAATTCATTTTATAGAAGACAACCATAATTGTTGTACTTTACATTTCATTTTCGTAGAATTATCTAGTGTTAACTTAAGGATTTTGTAAAAAATGAATTTCCCTTTTAGAAAAAAAATCACTTGCCATTTATCAAAAGAAAACATACAATTAAACCATTATTAAATACTAGATGCTGTCATGAGACAGTAATACCCGCACTAAGGTGTTTGCCTCTAAATACACGCTCCTACATATTGGGCGGCTTTCCAAGGAAATAGTCAAAATAATTCTATAATTTACATGTATTCATCAAATTGAGTATGAAATTCTCAAACCCTGTGACCTATAACTCAGAACCTCTTATATTTATTTTATACATGCTTAATTCATTATATATACCAGTCTGAATTCTATTAATGATGTAAATTCATGCACGGATGTGTAGGGGTCAGGACCCCCCCCCCCCCCCCCTGGAATTTACAAGGTTAAAAAATGTTTATACTAAAACAAGGAAAAAGTTACAATGGACCCCCCTTGGAAAATGCAGATCCCCCCACTGGTAAACACGAATATGTGTAAAATAAGTATGAAAAGTTAAACATTTGCGGCAATAGAAGTCACCACTACTCCCACCCCACCCCCACGATATAGGTTTTTGACGTCTGGGTGAGATTTACTTTAGGTTTTTTTTTTGATTGTCAATTTCTGGGTTTGGATTTTTTTTTGACTGTGGTGGACCCCCCCCCCCCCCCGGAAAAAATTTCTGGATCCGCGTCTGAAATTAGATTTTGATATATGTTTTGCTCATAATAGGACCTTTTTAAATTTACTAACCCCCCCCCCCCCACTCGACACTACAATCACACAGCACATACTTTTTGGAATAGGCTAGATGGAAAAGGTTTGTTAAAATTTAATATCGTTTGTTATGAATTAATTTAAAATTTGTTCTTGTACTATACATGTGAACATGTAAATTTCTACATCACATCACGTTGCGTCACCCATTATCATATTTATAGATTAAACACCATTTGGCACACCTCGGCCGATTCCCACTTCATCTGATAAGGTGATGGAATCGACGAGGGTTCGCCAAAATGGGACATGGCTGCAGTCTGGTGTGCATTGGATTAATTCATTTTGAGTTATAATTGGATTTATATTTCATGAAGTTGAGACACAGGGAGTCGGTAAGTAGAAGTTTTAGTATAGTGGGGGGGGGGGGGGTAAAATACACCCAAACTATTAGGTTAAAGTTTAAAAAGGGTGAAAGATCATCGCATGCCACACTAGACGAATTTCATATTGTGAAGTTATCTCCCGTTGTCGATGTGACATTCAGTTACTGCCAATTACTGCCAATACTGCGGATCCAGAATTTTTTTTCGGGAGTAGGGAGGGGTTTCACATCTCAGTAAAAAAATTCCAGCCCAGAATTTCGTGACAAGCAGGAGAAAAAAAATGAAAACAAATAAACAAATAAAAAAACAATGATAGTGAGGTCAATGTTTTCTAAGTTTATAGGGAGAGGATGTCAAGAGTCATTTTTTACTTGCTACAGTATATAGTCTTGTTTAAATAAAGCAAATGCCAGATGGGGGGGGGGGGGGATGGGGGGGGATTCCAATCTTCCTACCCACTTCCTGTCCCTGAAATAACAATGTATTTTGTTATTCCAGTTAAATAGTATATTTTTTTCCATTTGACTAATTATTATACATATTTTGTTCTTGTGTTTATAGTATGTCTGTCTATAAGTCTGCAGAAATTAAATCCTAGCTAGCTTGCCCATACGTTTTAAGTGGGATGGGCTATACAAATAGCTTCCACATTTCATAGGTTTATTTCTTGTGACAATTTTTAAATAAGACCTTTTATTTGGGTACCATTAATTTTTACCTCTGATCGCTTGACATGGGATACACATTTTTACAAGAAAAATACCAAACTATAAACTCTGCCTAAATTTTGATCAGTAGGTGCTAGGGCTTTCATACTTATCATGGCATATTGTATTCATTGTGAACTGTCAACAGGTATAAATATGTTTGACCTTGACCCTAGAGTTTGAACCACTTAAACAAAAAAATTAACCTTGGCAATTAACTTTTGAACAGGAATTACTAGGGATTTCTTTATTTCACATGTGCATTCCTTGTGAGAAGACTTTCTTCTGATACTAACAATTTGAACCCTTTGACCTTGACCTTTGATTTTGACATATATTTGAGAAACTTCAACCTTCGCCATAGGCTTCCATACTGGGACATCAGTGTTTCACAAACACATCTTATCTTCATTATTATTTGGTGGTGTCTCCATATGAGGGAAGATGTATTCACAATAAACAAACAAATCACTAAAGAAAATATAAAACATGAATATGTTGGTCATGCATATCTCTGCAGGAAAAAAAACAGCTTTTCAAATACTCCAACCATATTGTAACCCTTTCAAAACACTCATTTGAGCTTTTTTGGTTTTCTTAGCATATAATGTCTGTCGTGACGTGTTGTCCATCTGTTTGTCTGAAAACTTTTTACATTTTTAACTTCTCTAGAACCACTGGCAGGGTTCGACATTAACGTTAGTCCGTTAGTCTCAGACTAACACATTTTCATTCGGACTAATAAAAATTGTAGCTAATTAGTCCGAACGGACTAATAAAGTTTTCTGGGGGAAAAAAAGAATTTACCGATGTTCAAATTTTCGACAACTTTCACTGGAAAACCCCGTAATTATTTTTAACTTTGTAGCTTCTTGGCGGGAAGTTTGGTAATTCTGAGTCAATTCGGCGCTTAATTCAAGGACTCCTTGGAATGAAATTAAACATTTTAGCGATCATGATTTAGTATGACACATAAAGAAAGAAAGATGTCGGATGTTTAGATTATGTAATCATGTATAGAGAAAAACAAATGAGATCGTGAATACGATCGTAATTCCTGATTGCGCCATTTCAACAAATCTTGGCATAAAACATTTCATGTAAATGCTTTGTTTATTTGAAAAAATTATAAAAGTACATTGCAACATTTATTCTATTTAATTATTTTTATTTTTGACGGACTAATAAAATTGCCCGCGGACTAGTAAAACTAAAGAAGCACTAGTCCAGCCGGACCAAAGCCTAAAAATTTAATGTTAGTGTCGAACCCTGACTGGGCCAATTTTACCCAATTCATATAGAAATATGTACATTTGTATGTCAGACTCAGTCCATCTGTCTCAATAAATTTAACCTTGGTTATCACGGTCATATCTACTGAATCAGAAGAGACATTCATATTAAACTTATGTATTAGTATATTTACCTGTGAGAATGGCATGTTTTTGGTTTTTTTTTTACATGTGACCTAGAAGTTTGACCAACTTGCAAAAAGATTAAATTGTTATAAATTCATCATTTTGAAAGAGAAAAGTTAGGGCATTCATATCATAATGCATGTACATGTATATTTACCTGTGATAAGACCTTTCCAAATAAATCATGACTTTTACACTGTGACCTTGACCTTGAAGCGATCAAGCCTAACCTACTTTTCAAAAATGTTGCATTTGCTTATAACTTTTGATTGAGATGAGATATGACTCTCACATTTGACATGTACATAAATTACTCACAAGAATTCAAGGTGTTTCCCAGCATGCAATGTTTTTTTATGCGCCCGAATTTTTTCGGGGCGCATATTGTTTTTGTCCTGTCTGTTTGTCTGTTTGTCTGTTTATCTGTTTGTCTGTTTGTCTGTTGTCAACTTTAACCTTGGCCAAAACTTTTGAACCGTAAGAGATAGAGACTTCATATTTGGTATGCATACTCCTCTAATAAAGATCTTTCAAATGACATCAAGATCAATGACCTTGTGACATTGACTGTGACCTATATGCTAAAAATAGGTTTTTCAACTGTTTGTCATAACTTTTGAACCATAAGAAATAGAGACTTCATAATTAGTATGCATACTCCTCTAATAAAGTTCTTTCAAATGACATCAGGGTCAATGACCTTGTGACCTTGACTGTGACCTATATGCTAAAAATAGGTTTTTCAACTGTTTGTTATATCTTTTGAACCATAGCATATTTGGTATGCATACTCCACTAAAAAGGTTCTTTCAAACAACACCAAGGTCAATGACCATGTGACCTTGACTATGACCTTTATACTTAAAATAGCTTTTTCCACTTTTTGCCATTACCTTTGAACCATAGAAGATAGGGACTTCATATTTGGTATGCATACTGCACTTATTAGGTTCCTTCAAATGACATCAAGGTCAATGACCTTGTGACCTTGACTGTGACCTATATGCTAAAAATAGCTTTTTCCACTTTTTGCCATAACTTTTGAACCATAAGAGATAAGGACTTCATATTTAGTATGCATACTCCACTAATAAAGTTCTTTCAAACAACACCAAGGTCAATGACCATGTGAAGTTAACTGTGACCTTTATACTAAAAATAGCTTTTTCTACTTTTTGCCATAACTTTTGAACTATAGGAGATAGGGACTTCATATTTAGTATGCATACCCCACTAATTAAGTTCTTACAAATAACACCAAGGTCAATGACCTTGGGACCTTGACTGTGAACTATATGCTAAAAATAGCTTTTTCGAACTTTGTTGACGCCAGGCGCATAGTGTTTCACAAACACATCTTGTTACCCCTTGACGTTGATGTTTTACATAATTTTAAAAATATTTAACTCTCCTAAAAGATGATTAGGCTTCTGAGTAACATTAAGGAAGACTTCAAGGAAGAGAGGGCTTTTTGCACAAAAAACGTCATTTTTCAACCCACATTTGACCCCCCGGGGCAAAATCAAAATTCCAAAACCTTACTGCACATCTACATGACCCCACCAACCATCTCCCAAAAGATGATTAGGCTGCTGAGTAAAATGTAAGAGGAGTTCAGGGAAGACGGGACTTTTTGCACAAAAAACGTCATTTTTCGACCCCCATTTGACCCCCCGGGGCAAAATCTAAATTCCAAAACCTTACTGCACATCTACATGTCACCACTAATCATCCCCCAAAAGGTGATTTGACTGCTGAGTAAAATGTAGAAGGAGTTCAGGGAAGACGGGACTTTTTGCACAAAAAACGTCATTTTTCGACCCCCATTTGACCCCCCGGGGCAAAATCTAAATTCCAAAACCTTACTCCACATCTACATGTCACCACTAATCATCCCCCAAAAGGTGATTTGGCTGCTGAGTAAAATGTAGAAGGAGTTCAGGGAAGACGGGACTTTTTGCACAAAAAACGTCATTTTTCGACCCCCATTTGACCCCCCGGGAAAAATCAAAATTCCGAAACCTTACTGCACATCTACATGACACCACTAATCATCCCACAAAAGATGATTAGGCTGCTAAGTAAAATGTAAGAGGAGTTCAGGGAAGATGGGGCTTTTTACATAAAAAACGTCATTTTTCGACCCCCATTTGATCCCCCGGGGCAAAATCAAAATTCCGAAACCTTACTGCACATCTACATGACACCACCAATCATCCCCCAAAAGGTGATTTGGCTGCTGAGTAAAATGTAGAAGGAGTTCAGGGAAGACGGGACTTTTTGCACAAAAAACGTCATTTTTCGACCCCCATTTGACCCCCCGGGGCAAAATCAAAATTCCGAAACCTTACTGCACATCTACATGACACCACCAACCATCTCTTAAAAGATGATTAGGCTACTGTGTAAAATGTAAGAGGAGTTCAGGGAAGAAAAGTGTGACAGACGGACGGACGGACGGACATGAGTAACAACAATATACCCGAACTTTCTTTAGAAAGTGCGGGTATAATAAATAAATAAAAAAGTTAATTAAACTTACACAATGGCAAATGCAAAGCATTAACCATATTCCAAGAACAACAGGGGCAAGCTTACTATCGAAGATGATACACTTCATACTTTCGGCAAGTACTGAAACAGATGTAGACTATATTTAAAGATAGCGTTAGTTTGTATTCAAAACTCTGAGATATCTGCATGATCACACATTGTAAATCCTAATAAAAAATAGCATTTAAAGGTCAAAGATGCAGATTTCGGTCAGTCGGCAATATATGTGTAGTCGTAGCATTCATTTAATTCCCTTTAAATTGAGATTGTTACTCTACAATAAATATTAATACATGTATAGCGATTATAATTGAGAATTTCTATCCCTTATAACACCAAATTATCTATCGTAACTTTTAATTTCCATAAAGTGCATAATACTCTAATATTAAATTAAAGCATCTTGAAATAGAAAAGGATTTACCCAGAAAATTAAGAAAATAATAATTAACTAAGTAAATAATTAGTAGAAAACTGACAATTGAAGACAGAATGGAAGTAATCTATTTTTTTTTTTCAAAATGAAAATTCAAATAATAAGAATAATCATTAAATTCTGTGTTGGATATATGCAATAGACATTACAAATAGAAACAATTGAAACTTAATTC
>NW_026934083.1:0-113376 GCF_032062105.1 Saccostrea cuccullata | reverse complement strand
CTATGTGGGCGAAACCAGTTCTTATTTTGATCAGCACTTTGTGCTTGCTCATTTCTTCATTTGTGCTGCATATATTAAAAAAAAAACCGCCAATCTACACCATCGATTCCCTATTTGTTTATATGAATGTTTATATAAAATAATTTTTTATATTTATGCATGCTAACTAACTTGTTTGATGATTTAGAACTCTGTACATGTATTGATTTTATAGATTCATTTTTTTTTTCTTTTTACAATAGGTGCCCTAAGCATGAAGGCAAAGGAAACAAATGACAGCAATGCTTCCACAATCAATACTGTTTACATTGGTTGTAAAAATGTGAGAATAATGGGCAACAGTACCTAATCAGATTTACCTCGATAACCACTGCCAACATGCAAGTCAACATTAGCACGAAAAATCAGCCACTTGCTCTTGCACAAACATGTGGTACAATAACAATGCACACTACACTGGTATGCATAAAAATGTCACAAAGCATTCTATTCTTTTTTTCACTGTCACAATAAGACAAATTGGCAACACATATGTACATACCATGAACTATTTCTGATACTTGTAATTGAAGCAAGTAAATATTATTGTAGAAATGGGTTCTGGAACAATGCATGGAATTTCTTTATCATTTTGGCATGTTGCATCTGCAGTAACTGTGTTGCAAGTGTTTGGATGCATCTTACATTTCATTTACATTCTGAAATTCTAGGCAACTGTTTGCAGATCTTGTAACTTCACTTTACAAAGCAGAACTTTCTTTCAGTTCTGACAGATTTGTAATTAAGAAAGATATACAACTATAACCCTTCCATCTGTTGTACTGAAACCAGATGTCACCTAGTGATACAGAATGAAACCCAATTAGAAAGATGGAAGTGAATTTTAAGCTTCAGATAAAGAAATTTTGGCACTTAAAAATTCACGCACAACAGTGTACTGGAAATGTGAAATACTGTTATATGTTTATTTTGTATTGAAACAGGTTTTGGGTGGAGACCAAATAGAATAAGTTTCGTCATCTTGAATTTTTCTGAACTTAGAAGTGCTTTTTTTTCTCTTTCATATAAAGCACATATGATGCAATTACAACTAAGTTGCACACTGCCACTCAGAGGAGCAAACACTAATACAAATTTGAGTATACCAAACATTTAAAAAACGCCACAAAATCAGATCCATCAGTGTAGACCAATATGAACATAATACATTATAATTTATAATCCATACATAACAAATTTTACAAATCACTTGCACAAGTATCCCTCCCACAATACTAAACAATGCAACCTTACCTGCAGATGAATGGGCACTTTTTTGACTGGAGTACGACTACTCATTTTAATGATTGGCTAAATAAACCGGTGTCATAAAAGCACAGCTAAATTGCTTATAATAAATAATCCGGGAGCAGCATAAAACAGACTAAACGATCCTAATATTGCCCGCAGTGACTGAGTGAGTAAAACCCTGGCAGTTTGTGCAATGTTTGCTGAGGTAGTTTTGCGTGGCGATGGCACAAGTATGCGATCAAACACTCATGCACATCCACACAGCTTCTGATGTTAATTAAGTAAAATATTATAATATTAATGGCGTTAATGCCTCTTCAAAATATCACCGGCGCACTGCTGTCAATATCGTCCATTGAATATAATGGATGCTTGGTCGATAAAATTCGTCATGTTGGGCCCGGAGACGGCACAGATAATATATATCCGGAAAACGCGCTTTATGAAAAGAAAAGCATTGCCAGAAGTAGGAGAGAGCTTGATGTGCTTGGGCTTATTTTATCATTGCATTACCAATCTTATTATGTAACTTCGTTAGCGGACAGAGAAACGAACTTTCGATTTTCTCTGAACATTTGATGGAACAAAACTTTGCAATCATCGATGTACATACATGTACCTTATGCATGTGTAAAATGTGGTGTTTACACACAAAATAGACATAATCCATTTGAAAATCTTACATTACCAGTAATTGAAAAAATATTCAAAGTAGGTGTAGAATTAATTACCGGCATTTTAGTTTTCCAATACTGGCAATGTCATGAACAAAGGCATATACTTTTTTATGCTACTGCTCACCAAATATTGTACAAATAAAATTATTTAAATTTTGTTCACTGTCCAACTTTGCTTTGGTCTTCCAATCCACCATTTATAGGTACTTCGCCGGAAATTAAAGAGCCAATAAAATATGTTTATAAAAGGTTGAAGGTAATACTAAACAAAGATTGGAAAATTGTTAAAAAAATTTCATTTGAACTCAGATTAGTAATCCCTATGTCGGCGATATTTTTTGTATTATTTTATATTATTTTTACCGATATTTTAACATTTCAACATGTTTAAATTACTACGCTTTCAGGGGCCATAACTCCTAGTAATTGGGTATGCTATCTACCAGAATAGGCCTAGTTTTATTTTCATAAGCAGGGGCCTTCTATACTTAATTATTTGAACTATACATCTGAATTGTACACACCCATTCTCAATATAAGGGCGCAAATAATGTCGCCTCGTTTTCATTTAGAAGAAATACCACTGATGTAATTTTTTAATCAACATTATAAATAGTCATATAACAATGAATAAGAATTCATATAATTATCGATCTGAAAGGGTATTTAAGGAGTTCAAAATTCAAATATAGTAGCCTATTTGAAATGTACGTTACTGTCGCCGAGGCAAATATTATTCTGAATCCCCTCTGTGTAATATATAGTTTTGATTCTCAAGTAAAAATTTTCTGATAAGTTAAACCTTGTATCATATATATACTGAAAGGAAAAAGAAACGCAGGGTAGCATAATTTTCGATAAAAATTTTACCACATGACCGAAAATTACGAAAATAGGTCAGAAGGGAAATTTGGTTACTCTGCATCAAAATCAGTATTTAGAATTACTCAACCGTAAAATTTATGACGTCACATAGGGAAAACGCTAAAAAGCCCAAAACACGTGCAATTTGATAACGACGAGTTTGTCAACAAATCTTGTTGCATTATTTGATGCATATGAGGTATGCACATCGTTTTTCAATATTAAGAGACATTATGAATTTATTGCAATCTTAGCACAGTTTACGGAAGATCATTGGGGTCTTGTTTTCGAATTGCCTAATTAATGAAAAAGGCAACAACGGTTTACTAAGCAGTCTCTTGTAAATTTTCCCCCATAAAACTTGTTACCCGTTGTCAGAGAGGATCTGGAGTGGTTTTCAATCAACCGTGACGATGACGATAACGAGAAAAAGAGCCATGTTACGAGCGGGTTATTCGTCCTGCCATCTCTTAAATCGCCACCTTACTACCACAAAAACAGCAATTTATAGAGTAGACGATTATAATCATTACATTCATATGAAATTTGAAAGAAAACAAGTCCGCAATTTGGTTTTTTGAGTCAGCCAACTCACGGTTGTATTCCTCTCACTGGCGCATGCGCGCGCCGTTGGACTTAATTTTTTGTGTGGTTACCCATGCTAAATATAGCCAGGGATTGAAAGATAAACACTCTGATTTAATTCCATGCAAAGGAGAAATAAGACTCTGACAAATGCATGAGATAGACATTGAAGATAATGGGAGTTTTCGATTTTCACTTTTGGGGGGTATCGTCATTTGAGCTTCAATAATTCATGAATAATTAGTCAAAATCATATGAGAATTTGGTTTTATCTTTTTGAAAGATGATTTTAAAAGGTAGATAGGAAATCTAAAAAGTATTTTAAGAAAAACAAATTTAATTCACCTCAAAAGTTTACCCTGCGTTTCTTTTTCCTTTCAGTATATTTCTTTTCATAACAATAAATACATTTTCTTTGTGATAATAAATTATTTTTATTGTGCAATGTCCCTGTCGCTTAATTCTATTTCAACCACATTACAAGCAAACACAAAGATTATACATCTGATAGTTTTGTTCTCCTTTATTTATTGATTGGCTAAATTTGAAATTTCAAAGGATTAATTACTCCTACTTAGATAATGTAACATGAAATTGAACAACTTGAGCAACTTTTATAAATATGTTTACGGAATGAAAGACATTTTCAATCGTAGAGATAAGAAAGAAATGTACGTTACCTATATTCTTCCATTAAGAATACATATTAAGTAGAAAATATGAGACGACTCTGAATAAGCAACCCCTTGTATCCTGTAAACTGCCAAAGACGTTTTGCTTAACACAATTAAAAATTATTTTTTTTATGAAAAGTGATCATTTGAAATGTACGTGACTGAAATGTACGTTACCATGAAATTCGAATAAAGTGAATCTCGCAGGATTTTTCATGTATTCTAATACTGTCACACACTCGAATGTTTACACAAAGGAAAGTTTCGAGGGTTGGAGGTCGGCTAAATCCCAAAATTAATGAAAAGAATCGTCTCTGCTGAGGAAAAAAATATATTAAGGTCAATTATTATGTAATATAATTTTGATACCTGGTATATTTTTCTGAATACGAAACCTGTATGATGCATTTCTTATGATATGCAGGTTCAAAAAGTATCAATATATTGCGTGTCTAACGTATGCTTGTGGAAGAGAATTGATTTTTATATTTGAAATGTACGTTACGTATGGTAACGTACATTTTATGTATTTCTAACTGACATTTTTTTTTAAATTTAGTCAATGAATTACGTTTACACGAGCGAAACAAAATTATCGTTACAATCCATTTGACAACTGGCCACATAAATCCATCTTAATGCACCCCCAATCCTCGTAAATGTTTTAAACTGTTACCACATGCTAGAAAATATATTTCTAAGTGTCTTAAATTCATCTTTGGCAACCTTTTTGCAGTTTGTTTACTTTTCATATGCGAATTTTCGTCAATATTAATTGATTTGTTGTTGATAATTTAAAACAAGGTATGCATAGGCTTATAATTGATAAAAAAAAAAAAGAAAAACAAACAAAACAAATAAACCCAGAACACAAGACGGTCACGTACATTTCAAATACTGAGTACTCAGTTTTGTTTGAATCATTGCATTTTGGGTTATATTTTTCCAGATCTGCTGAAAAGCACGTATGTTTGTGTTTTGAAAAACGATGTTGCAACATACTAAATGAAATTGTTAACAAGACTGTCGATGGATATATTCGGAATAGATTTATGTTAAGTTTCAATGACCAAAAATACGAACATTTGTTAGATCATAGCAAAATACATCTGACTCTTATATTTTTTTGTCTGTAACCTTGCACACAGTTAGAAGTAACTAGGCTACGACCGGTGTCAATTTCAGCGAAACAGCACAAAAGAATGGTAATGAACTGAGGTGGAGGGGACTCCCCAATATAATGTGAAATGAACGTTACCGAAGTGACGTGACAGTCATGTAGTTGATGACAATAACCTCGTTTGTTACATTATGATTTCTTATATAACTGCCTTAAAACGCTTCATTGATATGATTTTTATGTCAATAATTGCTTTTTTTTCAATATTTTCTTATTACTAATTTACATATTATTACAAGCTTGAAATGTACGTTACCTACTTATATTCTGAGGCAATCGTGTCTTTATAGTTGTGAATGTGACATATAACACAATGTGATTACAAAGAGAATCTTTTTTGGAATAAACTGAAACAAAACGATGAATTTTTAAATGAATTTTAGATGAATTTTAAGCTTTTTATTAAACAGAAATATATCTTGAAATGTACGTTACATTTACATAGTTTTCTAAATCGGCATGGATATATGTTAAACAAGACAGTAACTACAAAATAGAATTTTACTACATGTACATGTTAGGTTCCAGTATCTATTAAAAATGACAAGATTCCAAACTGATCGCTCTTAACAAAACAGAGAGAAGAATTGAAAGCATATATTTAAAAAATGTTTTTATACATCTGGATCAAAAAGTAACCTTTGTTTTTTGAATGGAAAAATCAAACGCACGTTTGTATGCCGCGAAAATATGTTGCTGACAGAGTTGGTAGGATGTGCTGGTGTTAAGATGAGATGTTCCAATTGTGATTTTAATGACTACATCTTTTTTGACATATTTTTTTAGACATTGAAGAAAGAGTAACGTACATTTCAAGCTACATTTCTGAATAAAATCACCCTCTACTTTATCGTCTTGTCATTATTCCATGTATTATAATTTGATGAAAAAAATCTGGAAACAAAATCTTCAGATACTTTCTTTCAAAGTTAATTGATAGAAAAACTGTTATCTTGAACTTCATTTTTTAAAAAATCAGAGAGGCATTTGTGCCCTTATATTGAGAATGGGTGACAGTGTCATTTAAATAACATTCGTACCACTCATTCTTTCATGCATTCTTGTTTATATGTAAAAAAAAAAACTTGTATTATTTGTATTCATACGTATACCCCAGTTGGGGTCTTTGTCTTAAATAAAAACTTGAAACTTGAGAATTATTGATTTTTTTTTTTTTTTTTTTTTTTTTTTTTTTTTTTTTTTTGTTGTAAGAATTTATTGTATTCTAGAATCCACAGCTAGAGGCAACATCCAGACCACCATTATTTCTTTTGAGAGAAGCGAGAATCAGGCACAGATTATGCAAGAAAAATACATTTAGGCCTATCAACTTTAGTCAGATGTTAATCTATATTTTACATCTATAAACCAAAGTTAACGCGATAATCTAGGTTTCAGAACTGTAAACTATACTTAACACCGAAAACAATCATTTGCGATCGCAAAACATAGATTATCTGATGAATACAGTTTCACGATTCGTAAACTATGGCACGCCAAATTCACAAAAAAGAGCTAAACCTAGTTTCACAATTGATAAACTAGGTTTATCGACTGTAAACTATAGTTTACAAACCGTAAACTATAGTTAACGATTCGTTAAGTATAGTTTTCATCTGTAAAACTATATTTAACGGTTGTTAACTATAGTTTACGAATGCTAATCTAAGTTTATCTGTCTGTAATAAGCGTTAACAATAGATTTTGTTGATAAACATAGATTCACGTTTGTAAACTATGGTTTACAATCGTAAACTATAGTTAAGAGTTGTTAATCATAGTTTCACAAATCGTGAAACTATATTTATCAGATCGTTAACTATAGTTAAGGGTTGTAAACTATAGTTTACAAATCGTGAAACTGTATTTATCACATAATCTATGTTTTGCAACCGCAAATGATTGTTTTCGGTTTTAAGTATAGTTTACAGTTGTGAAACATAGATTATCGCGTTAACTATGGTTTACGGATGTAAAATATAGATTAACGTTGTTAAGGTAGGAATCTTCTCACATTTCTTGTATTTAAAAATTAATGAAATTTTCACAGAATCAAGAGGACAATATCACTAAGTGATGGTATCAGTGAGATTAAATTTGACCGTTTAATATTAGAGGCAAGGTCAGGTCAAGGTCATTACCTTTTTCCTGGACATTGAGAATAAAAAAAGTACTGTTTCCAATCATGCGATCCTTACTCGTAATTCAAAAGATTGAATGTTTTTCTTTTTGCATAAAAAGATACTACCATGTAGGGCCTATAAGATGATATTACCGAATTGACATGGATAATTTAAATTAAATGGATATTTGCTAATCCGAATTTCCTCTACTTTTCTTAAATTTTTAGGATTTATTAGTTATTTTTATATGCTTCCTATATTTAACTTTTTCCAGTTTTCACATATAGTAAAGTTGTCACATAAAGGTACAAAATGATACAAAAACTAGAAGTTTTGATCGTTTACTAAGAGAGAAATAACACTTTTTGCGGATTTTTGGTTCAAATCTTTACTTAGATTTGAAGCATTTAAAAGCCAACATAGTTCTAGTATGTGTGAAAAATCTTATTTATTTGATATATTTCGAAACTTTAGTCCCTTACCATTGATTTAACTTACATTTGAAATTTTCGTCTAGTCTTTGATTGCGTAAAAATTATAACTAAATTTAATGTACTATAATAATTTTGAGAGGCAGAAAAGAAGGTATTTTCATACGCCGCCATTCCACCAAAAATATAGTCCCTGCTAGTTTTCAAACGCAGTTTACCATTTCTATTTAAAGTTGTATAATTGTGATGAGGAAAGAAAAATATGGTCTTTTAAATCTCTTACATCTAAATATACAAGACATATCAACAAATGTACTTTGAATATTCCATCTAGTCAGAAACCTGAGAAGAATCCTACCTTAACTATAGTTTACAGTCCGTAAACTATAGTTTACAACCGATAAACCCAGTTTATCGACCGTGAAACTATGTTTTGCTCATTTATGTGAATTTGGCGTGCCATAGTAAACTATGGTTTACAACCCTTAACTATAGTTAACGACGTGATCAGGGACCTAGGGTTAACAACCGTTAACAACCGTCCCTGATGTGATAAATATAGTTTCACGATTTGTGAAACTATGATTAACAACTCTTAACTTTAGTTCACGATTGTAAATCATAGTTTACAGACATGAATCTATGTTTATAAAAAAACCTAATTGTTAACGTTTTATTACAGACAGATAAACTTAGATTAGCATTCGTAAACTATAGTTAAAAACCGTTAAATATACATGTAGTCAGTTTTACAGATGAATTGTTAACTATAGTTAACGGTTTGTAAACTATTGTTTACAGCCAATAAACCTAGTTTATCAACTGTGAAACTATGTTTAGCTTATTTTTGTGAATTTGGCGTGCCATAGTTATGACCCAAAAATACGAAATCCAGTGACAAAAAATTGCTGCAAATGTTTACAATCATCAAAAAAAAAAAAAAAAAAAACGTTTAAAGATGCCAGAGAATTTGACCTACCACTAACAGAAGGTGACAATATAAGTTAAGGTTCATTGATACTTTGCTAAGAGAAATAACTTAATTGATGTCTTTATTCCTTAAATTGATTTGTCAAGTAGAAATGTCTCCTTTGTACAATTACACCCCATCAGCAGTATTGAAATTGATAGCATTTTACTTAATATGCATTGGATGATGTTTTATACATCCTGTTATCAGTTTGAGACATGTAGAACCAGGTAAATCTCCTGTAGCAAACATTAGATTTGAGACTTGTTCCAATAATTAAGGTATCTCAACTGAAGCGTTTTAATTTCATTATTTGTCCAGTTCAGTAATACACCCTTTCAATAACGTTTATTACTTCGGAATGAAGATTAAATTCCAACATGTGACAAGACATGATACATTTAGGTTTAGTGATACAGTGTAACTTGACCATGCATTAAATGGAAAAAAAAATATACCAGACTTTGAACATTTCATAGACATATATTATATACATACAGCATGTCAAATGAAAGTTTATAAATCTCTTACCGAGTCTTTAGTATTCCATGGGTCGGCTGCCAAAACGTCCATTTTCATGGGAGCATCCACTGTTTCCTGCACCGGTGTTTTGTCTGGTGATTCCGCGGGAGTTTCCTCCGTTTTTGGAGTTTCCTCTTTTGGCTCTTCAACAACCTTTTTCGGAGTCCGTTTGGGGCTTTCATTAAAAGCTATGGACTTCCCTTCATATGCGTCCGGTACATAGTCGAAACACGATTGTTTGACTCGTACTTTGGTTGGATGAGGGTGCGGGGCGAAGAAATCATAGTCGTCTTCCGGTGACTTTTCTTTCTTGTCTTTCTTCTTGTCCGCCATGTCAACCAAAGAGGAAGAAGCTATGCCTCACTAACGGAAATCTGGAGAACAGAAAAAAATATTTGCCTTCTTATACACGTAAATGTTTTAGAAGATTTCTAATTTTATTTATTTTTTCAAAGGATTCTTTAAATAATTTTAAAAATAAAAATAACGTGCACGTATTTCATAAGCATCACCGTTTATTTTCGAATTCATCCCATACGATAATTCAATCGAGAATCTCTTCGTATTGCTACGGCGTGTTGTTATCTTATAGATAAACTTGATGACAGTATGCACGAATTCATCTGAATCCGACCCACCCGAATAATACCTTATCTTGAAACTAGATACATTGTTTCACCATATGGCTTATGCAGAATCAGAAAACATTCAATCATATTAGTCGTAGTTGTTTGCATGCAAAACTCTTTTCTGCACCTCACTTGAACCCAAATATCAAAAAGGTATGTGCGAAATACATGCATGTATAAATGAGTGTTAATTAAATATTATCAATATGCCTTCTATTTTGATTATGCTGGGAATAATTCGTACAGATTCCCGATGGTTTGTACAGCCATGCCCTCTTGAAACAGAATATACTTGTATACAGTCTATAGTCTTACCTCACATTATTGTAGAATATTCCAAAATACTGGCTTTATGTATATCTGAAAGCAACAAAACACTCCAAGAATACGATTTTGTAGAAAATTACTAGAAACCATGAAATATCGAGATATGCTTCAAAGCTCTTAAAAGGGTAACATGAACCAAGGTTATTTTGCTACGATATCGATGCACATTAAGAATAATTTTCGAGAAAATAAAATGTGAGGTAAAAAGCAAGCAGTGAGGCTGTATCCCACAGCAAAACAATGAAAGAATTGTTTACGTATTCAAAATTTTTGTTAAATATATTTTAGGATATGCCAATACAAAAAGGAGGTGAACTAGTGAGGGTGTAAGATTTTAATGATTTGTATCATGCAATCATCACTGTAAGTTAAACTTTAAAGGCTTACTTCAGTAGATTCAGATGTTTGGATACATTGTCGCATTTTTGGCGACAAAATCAAATTTGAAATTAAAAATTAGTATTCTGAACTTCTGAATGAAAAACACATTTTGCATTCTAAGATAAAATGAATTTATGAATGTTATGAAGAGAACTGAGCTTGTATGAAATATGGATGCATCTGAAGTATACTTTCAAGCTATTTCTTCCCATTTTTCCATTGTAATATGAGAATGCAAAATTTGGGCACATTCTTCGACTACATGTAACATCCCTTTTTTGACCTTTAGAATTAAGCTACTCCGAGGTATAGATAATGGTTGTGTAGGACAAATATATGAGCTCTGTGTCCTACACAACCATTATCTGGACTTAGTTGATGTTACTGGTAAACAACAAATAACTTGCTTCCTGTCGACAAGAAAATAGTCCTCATTTTTATGTTATTCAATTTATTTTCAAAAAATCTTTTCATCGTTTCATCGTTCGTAGATAACACGGGGTGGAACTCTGCCATTTAGTTCACTGCAAGGTACATTGTAACTGAAACTGGAAAAAGACTGAATTGCAAAGCTCTGCTATTCTGTGACTCTTTAAGACACTTGGACCATCACAATTTAGTTGACTAAATGGTGTAGGTTCTTCCTTTGTAAGTCACTTGGGAGAATTAAATGATATCTTTAAACAAAGTACGGTAAGACTTGGAATCGTTCAAGTTGACTTTTGACAATATTCTTCGTATTTGAACAAGAGATCTAGAGACCGACCAGCCTTTTGCTAAAGTAAGAAATTTTTTTCCCTGGCTATAAATGGACATCTAGTGGTGAAGAAGATCGGGACTTTAAAGAATGGTAGATACTAACTGGTATGCATTTTGTCAATGAAACCTGTGTTTTATACGGTACAATTAAAAAGGAATACAAAGTCCGCTTTATTAACAATCCAACCTATAACTGCTTCTATTATGGTCCGATAAAATCTTAAACTTACTGACTACTAAATTTATTTGAAGTCACAAAAGAAAAAAAAATCATTGAAAGCTTGCATGGCAAATTCACCAAATTGAGATTTAATCTCACCCTTTGCTTTCAAACAGGGTTGCGTTATTGAAAAGTTTGATAAGACTTGTGTAGGAAAAAATATCCTGTCGACCTAATTCATCAAGTCGTAACCTTATTAATGTGTGATTAATGTTCATTAATCAAGAGAATTACGTTTTGACCTGATTTCCATTACCTAAAAAACACTTTTTCCCAAATATATTTCTTTCAATGTATATTATGTGCAGTAAAATAAGTACGAAGACAATGCCACATTCTAGTTCTTTCTTTTTTTTTTTTACCAGAATCAATAGAATAATGACGACAAAAGAAATCTTTCGCTTTAATACGGAAGCGTATTAGTGCCACGCAATATTTTTTTTTAAAATTGGTAATTCCAACTTTAAAGTTGGAAATTTCCAACTTTAATCTTGGCTTTTCCAACTTTAAAGTTGGTAATTCCAACTTTAAAGTCGGTAATTCCACCTTTAATCTTGGCTTTTCCAACTTTAATCTTGGCTTTTCCAACTTTAAAGTTGGAAATTCCAACTTTAATCTTGGCTTTTCCAACTTTAAAGTTGGAAATTCCAACTTTTATCTTGGCTTTTCCAACTTTAAATGTTTCATTTGATTAAATAAAATTTGATTACATTGAGTATTCAATTGTTGTCTAATTCTTTCATGCAATACATATTAAATGACTAATATCTGTAATTGGTTGAGTTGAAATCCTGTCATGTACGGAATACTGTGTACATAATTTAGATGAAGTTATTATCAATAGAAATACACAAGAGAACTTAAAGGAATATAAAGATTTCTAAGTTAAAGTTGGAAGTTTTATGTAAGGTCATAAGGAAGGTGAAGGTAAAAAAAAAATAAAACAAACACAGATAAAAAGAGTTCAACAATTTATTTTAATGTGCTAATATCTATTTTCTAAAAGTGCCATAATGTAACTCCACATAATCCCATCCTCTCTTCTTACCTCCCCCTCCCCCCCCCCCCCCCATTTCGACCCCTACCCCTACATTGCAATAATAAATTGCTAACAAATCTATTTCACTTTAATTAAGTTTGTGATACTTTAAAAAAAATTAAAAAACTAAGAAAAGCGGGTAGAAAAGTCAAGATTAAAGTTGGAAAAACCAACTTTAAAGTTGGAATTACCAACTTTAAAGTTGGAAAAACCAACTTTCAAGTTGGAATTACCAACTTTAAAGTTGGAAAAGCCAAAATTAAAGTTGGAATTTCCAACTTTAAAGTTGGAATTACCAATTTTAAAGTTGAAAAAGTGAAGATTAAAGTTGGAATTTCCAACATTAAAGCTGGAATTGCCAACTTTAAAGTAGGAAAAGCCAAAATTAAAGTTGGAATTTCCAACTTCAAAGTTGGAATTACCAACTTTAAAGTTGAAAAAGTGAAGATTAAAGTTGGAATTTCCAACATTAAAGTTGGAATTGCCAACTTTAAAGTAGGAAAAGCCAAGATTAAAGTTGGAATTTCCAAAATTAAAGTTGGAATTGCCAACTTTAAAGTTGGAAAAGTCAAGATTAAACTTGGAAAGCCAAGATTAAGTTGGAATTTCCAACATTAAAGTTGGAATTACCAACTTTAAAGTTGGAAAAGCCAAGATTAAAGTTGGAATTACCAACTTTAAAGTTGAAAAAGCCAAGATTAAAGTTGGAATTTCCAACATAAAAGTTGGAATTACCAACTTTAATGTTGGAAAAGCCAAGATTAAAGTTGAAATTGCCAACTTTAAAGTTGGAAAACCAAGATTAAAGTTGGAATTACCAACTTTAAAGTTGGAAAAGCCAAGATTAAGTTGGAATTTCCAACATTAAAGTTGGAATTACCAACTTTAAAGTTGGAAAAGCCAAGATTAAAGTTGGAATTGCCAACTTTAAAGTTGGAAAAGCCAAGATTAAAGTTTGAATTTCCAACATAAAAGTTGGAATTACCAACTTTAAAGTTGGAAAAGCCAAGATTACAGTTGGAATTTCCAACATAAAAGTTGGAATTTCCAACATAAAAGTTGGAATTACCAACTTTAAAGTTGGAAAAACCAAGATTAAAGTTGGAATTACCAACTTTAAAGTTGGAAAACCAAGATTAAAGTTGAAATTACCAACTTTAAAGTTGGAAAAGCCAAGATTAAAGTTGGAATTTCCAACATTAAAGTTGGAATTACCAACTTTAAAGTTGGAAAAGTCAAGTTTAAAGTTGGAATTACCAACTTTAAAGTTGGAAAAGCCAAGATTAAAGTTGGAATTACCAACTTTAAAGTTGGAAAAGCCAAGATTAAAGTTGGAATTTCCAACATTAAAGTTGGAATTACCAACTTTAAGAAAATATTGCGTGGCACTAATACGCTTTCGTACTTTAAAGATAAGTACATGTAAGTGATTTTTTTTCTATATAAAAAAAAAATCTTTCTTTCTTTTCAAGATATATCTACTGCTACTGTTCACTGTAGGTGAACAGTTAAAATTAAAGTATGCATTCTGATAAATAATATAGAGATATATAAATAAAGAAAACTGATGTCTTCTTTTGGCATAGCTCAAGAAATTGAACTAAAACAAAAACCTGGCAAAATAAATAGTTCAAAACTTCTGATGGCACTTTAAATTCTGATAATTATATCACTATTATCAGTTTGCTGCAAAACTTTCTAGGCCATGCATGATGTATGTAATCCTGGAAGAACTTTTAACAGTTGCAACAATGCGTCAGATAGCGTCACCGAGACTCTTCGATTGCATCTTGAAAGGAGTAAATTAACAAGCTTCAGCGTGGCAAAGACAATAAAAATCAAAAGCTCACATGCACATGCTTTGCTTGTTAACATTTACAGAGGCCATTAACTTCGAAACAGAAAACACTATTATGATTAAAATGGACGTTCCAATTTTAAAGATATTATCAGCACTGTTTGACATATTCTTCTGAAATCTGTCAAGTTTTAGACTATAAAAATGTCCCTCATTTAAGCGACCTTGGCCACTCAGACAAATAAAATAGTAATCACGCAGTACTACTGTTATTCTGTTGTTTGATACAATACTTCAACTAGTAATCCCCTCTTTTAAGGCAATTTCATCTTTGATAAAAGATTATATAATCACTGTCAGACATGTATATTCTTCTGGATTTTTGTCAAGTTTTATGATAAAAAAAATTGGTTATGAGCATGAATGGAACATCAACAAGATTAACGTTTCTCATAAATCTAAAAGGAGATCTTTGTAACTACTAGTATATATGAGGAATAATTTTCTAAATATACATGTACTTGGCACTGATATACTCAATGTGACTTCATTATGTAGCTAGAATGATAATCAACATGCTGATTTTGATCTTCAGCATACACACTGCGTAATACAAGTTCACACTGGTTCCATGAATGTAAAGAAGAGACACTTTCATGTTTTTCAAGCATTTTAAATAGAATTTATAATTTGATAAAACTCATTTTAGAATGACTTGATACTTGATACGTAAGAACGCACTTTACTTACAAATACAATGTCATTACTAAAAACAAGGCAAGCTGTTGACAAACAAGTTGATAAAGCACAAGAATTAACAAATTCAATTAAAGTCTATTTTTTGCAATTTTTTTGGTTAATACAATGACCTTGTCAACAAATACTATCAATCATTAAGTCGAATGCTGATTGACGTTTTTCATAAAAAAAATAATTGTTAGACCATTATTTACACACTGAATTGTCAACGTATTTCTCCTTTTTCCCGATTATGACAAGGAGCACACTGCGGGTGAGACCGATTGAGCTAAATTACTGTTCGATACTAGTATTTCAATCATATTTCATGAAATACACTATATTGAAATATCATACATGCTGGCATTTTCAATTTGTGTTTGGTATGATTAAAATTATCAACATCAGGCTTAAAATCCAATATAATCCTAACCACATATCATAGATATCAAACTAAGCTTGCAGTTTGATGGAAAATTGACATTTTGATTTAACTCATCATCTTTACGCTATCAGAATAAATGATTTAATTACCAAAAGTAAGTTTTATACTAAGGATACAATATTGAAAATGATTTATTATTGCATTGTACATAATATCTGCTGACGAGTGCAGAATTGCTACAATAAGGGACATGATGTGCTGTGCTTAATTGATACTGCATGTTTAACTTCTTGAATGTTAATTTGCAACATCCAGTTTAACACAGCTCTTACCAATTTTACAAGACAATGCCATTTATCATTTAATTTCAGACTTATTTACAAGTAAAACTCCTTGATTTACGACAGATGTTGTGTCTAACTTCATTCAATTATCATAGCTTAACTTGATGTCAAAATAAAGGGTTGAAAATGATTGCAATGTTTAAAGAAGGACCATCTGTGTTTATCCTAAATGAAGCAAAACAATGTTCATTTCTTCACGTATACACATTTATTCATGATTATATATGTGGCTCATTATCAATTGCACAAGGTAAAACATGCCTAAAGGAAAACACACACACTGACATACTAGTTAGGGGCATGAAGAAAGCTTTTCCATCAATTTTCCCTGACCAGAACAAACACCAATAAGCAAAATATTGATAAACAGATACCATTTGACAGGACACATCAAATGCAACATCGCAACATCATCGAGTTTGTCACTTAATTCAACACCTGCATTTAAGTGGGCTAAGTATTGATGCAATATATGCGTTAATAATCTTACCTGTTCAGGTAAATGCGGATCAATGTGAGATTGTATGAGGCTTCAATACTTCTAGGCAGTCAAAACATGGAGTCGTTCCATGTGTGTTTTTCTACTCACTTATCTCATACATGCATTATCGGGGCCTCCACTTCTGATTGTTGAGGAAAAAATCGATGCCGAACGTCTGCATCTTCGCGGAAGCGGCTCGCAGACTCATTAAACAATTTACTTTGCTTAGTCAAATCTGTGAGTCATACAAAAATGCAAAATGACACTACTTGCTTGGATTCAGAGAAATGTGCTGCAGTGCAGTGCAATAGATTGTTCAGATCATAACTAAATCAATGGTTCAAATAATTCATTTTTCATAACTAAATCAATGGTTCAAATGATTTATTTTTCTAATACAGCATTGATGCTATGATCATTGAATATTAAATTTACTTTGTATATTGATATATGAAATTCATTTTAGATATTGATGGCAATTTTAAAGAAATTTAAATACTGATGGGAGTCTCCTGCATGTCCATATAGTGGCATTGTCCACTTCCTTAATTCACATGCATTTACTCGACATAGCTTCCATACCAAAACTTGGGAGAATCTGAACTGCAAATCTTTTAAATAAATGTTGTCTACGGAATAGAATGTAATCTTTGTGGACTTGATTTTGCTGGTGAAACCAAGAGTTTGAAATAAATAATGGAGGTCTGCAACTTTTAAGCAACTTTCATTGACAAAATAGAATGATCTGGTAAATTAAAATGCTTGTAAGCATTTTAATTTACCTGGTCATTCTATTTTGTCAATGAAAGTTAGAACTTCTAGAAAAGATTTACCACCACACAAACAGTCTACATGTATCACTGAGTACACCTTTCCGTAGACAAAGAGTAGAGTTTTGGATTAGAAGACTATAGGGATAGCCTTTCCCTATGGATGTCATTACAACGCGTCGATAGTGTTGGAAATATTTCCAGTCCATAGTGTAACAATGTAAATTTGATGAGACATTTCAAACATAGACAAATACGTAAGCGTAGTCATGGGCATTGGTCATACAATAAATCTTTTAAAAATACAGTACGATGTCTCTTTTGATTCCTTACAACCTTATGCAAATCAGAAGTTAGGTCTACATCATATTCGCACCATGCAAACTCTACTCTTGTCCCTTTGGAACTTTTTTTTTGGAATAGTCTTCTTGAAAAAAAGGTCAAGGAAATTCCATTTTTTGCTTCAGAGTACTGTGCGACAATATATTCAAGAAGCGGAATAAATTAGATGCGGATACTTAAAAATTCCAAGGAACATTTAGAAAATTTGAAATCAAAAGATTTTATCAAAATCAACAGCTCAAAAACTTTCGACTTTTCAACTTTATGCACTTGTAACAATTTTAGGCTTTTTGATATCACAGGCAACTGCTTTTTTTTCTTTTTTTTTTATAAATTTATTTACCTTTCTTTGGTCATTTGATTTTGAAACAAAATATCTTATTAAAACATTCTTATTGTATACACAAGTACTCTTAAGTTGACACTTAAAAAGATGCTTAAGGTTCTGATTGACAATATCTATGTGGTTGTTGAAGACCAGTTCTTCCAACAATCTTTTAGAATTTCCATGGGAATCAAAACACTTGCTGTGGCATTCATCTCCACATTATATAAATATAGCCCTTTGATGAGGTCGATCCATAGATATATCGAGCACGAAGTGCGAGGTCGATATGTTTTTCTGTGAAGTCGATATATCTATGGATTGACCGAATTAAAGGGCTACATTTGTTATATTATTTTTTACAAAGATTAACAAAACAAAATTTGAAAATAATGGGGAAAAGACAAAAGTTTTTTTTCTTTTTAACACTTAGAGACTATAGATCAAAATGAAAAAATTAAGCTGTCTAATGTAAATATGTTTCTATTGATGGAGTAGTTTAGAGGACTTACATATATTCAAAATACTTCATTTATTTGATTATATAATTCTTTTGACAAACATATCCAATATGTTTTAATATAAAGTACCGTATAAGGGGAATTTTTAGCAAGACGCAAATTTAGCGATCTTTCTTTAAAAACTGGTAATTTTTTTTAGCGAGATGTTATATTAGCGATTTTCAAATGCACACTAAAAAAGCTATTGCAAATAATACGCAATTTATTTTTAGCGATATTCAATTTTAGCGATCTCGGCACCCTGGCTAATAATGCCAAAATTAAATCCTCGCTAAAAATTCTACTTATACGGTAGTTCCTAATTCAAGGCATTGTTACATCTCATCAATTACATAACAATAAAAAATATTATTACAAGTTGAAGTATATATTTTTTTCAAAAACATCAAGTCATACACTGTATTAGCTAAAATTGTGAAATCAGTACTATTTTTACTGAAAATTATTTTCATTTTAAGGAACGTCAAGTCGATATGCATTTCAGTTTCTATAAATAGATAGTAACTCAAGTCTTTATGCTGTTATATACTTAATCATGTGATCAAGTTTGAGCCAATCAGAGAACTTGAAATAAATGATAAAAATAATATTTAGTTATATCGACGACGTATATATTGTCAATATATTTTTTTAATCACCAATGGTTATATTTCCATTCTTATGTCGTTGTGATATATTCCTGTGAACTTGAGATAAAAGATACCACAGAGTCTGATACATCTGTTTCATATTTGTATATCTTACTTGCAAAGACGTTAATGGTAATCTATCAACCAAGCTTTATGATAAATGTGATGACTTTAACTTTCCAATCGTCAGCTTCCCTTACTTATGCAGCAATAAACCTTCATCACTTGCATACGGGGTTTAAATCTCTCAATTTATTCGATATGCATTCGCAAGATCATTGTAAGTATGTAAAATTTCTAAAACGACTTAAATTATTGACAAACAAGTTGAGGAAATAAGAATATCAGCAGTCTCGTTTAAACTCATCATTTCATGGTCGATAAAATGACCTTGTCAGCAAATTTTATTTATCATTGAGTCAAATGCTGACGGATGTTTTTCATACTAATTGTTACTACGTCATTATCTACACACTGAATTGTTGACGGATCTTTCCATTATTTCCCGATCATGACCAGGGGGCACATATAGCGGGTGTGACTGGTCAGCAGGGGATGCTCACTTTTCCATGGCATCTGATCCAACCTCTGATGTTTTGGAGGTCCGTGTTTGCTCTGCACCTACTTTGTTTTGTTTAGTGGACTTTTGAGCTGGAATACTCTTCGTTTTCTCAATATATTTCATGGTAGACAATCCTCTCCAGCCGCTTTACCACTCTTCGATGATTTTAGGGTTTTCTTGTTTCTTGATATTGTCAACCTTTATGTTAAGGTCTTCTCTTGGTTGAAAGGTTACCAGTTGGTCTGGTTCTGGCCTATTTAAGACAGTAATGAAATGCTGAATCCACCTTTGTATTCGTTCATTTAGTTTCTTGAGGGCCTTACCATCTTTGTATTTGACAAGTTTAGATTATCATGTTTAACGTCTAACTAAGCAAGATTTTTTTTATGTTCTAGAGAGTCTTACTAATATATCCCCAAAGTAAATGTCTACTGTGCTCTTTCTGCTTCTGTTGCAAGTTGGTTGACATACTCTCTTTTGTCATACGTACATGATTTTTTTTTAATTCCTTATCTAGAGTTTGGTGCTTGGCACGTGCGTCACTCTTTTGTGCTATTGTTTTAGCGTTGTTAACTTTGTCTTTCATTTCAAGCCTTTCTTAACCATCTGTCATGTGGAATCGGATATATATTCTTTCTTTTCGTTTGTGCCTGCGTGGCGCAGTGGTTAGAGCGTGTACTCTAGAGTTGCAAAGTAAGGAGTTGATCCTTACGTCGCGGGTTCGAATCCCACTGTAGGACGCGGAGACCAGTCCTTCGGATGAGGACCGTATAAACCGAGGTTTCCATGTCGCAGTAGGTGCTGGCACGAAAAAGACCCCTCTCTGTTTAATGGCCCTAAGTGCCGAGTCTAAGACAAAACTTTTCAGCTCTCCACCGGTAAGTTAGGTGGCGTCTCCATATGAGTGAAAAATTCTCGAGAGGGACGTTAAACGGCATACAATCAATCAATCTTCTTGTTTGCTTTCTTTTCTAGGACTTCTTCACATGTATTCTTGATGATATCCCTTCTTGGTCTTGATCATCAATGTATAGTGCACTGTATATATTCAATCCTAAGTTCCAATTGGAGTCTGTCCTAAGGCTTGTCATTCATGGTTTTGTCTACATTTTACTTTATTATCTTTGTCTCAATTTTGCATTCTTTCCCAATTTGATTTTCACTTTGGTTTGTATTATGCGGTGGTCGGCGTTAACATATTGCTCCTCTCGGAGCTTTTACACCCTATAACGAATTTCACCATCGCTGACATCATAATGTGGTCGATTTGGTTCTTTGGTTTGCCATTGGGTGTTTCAAAGGTTGTTTTGTGGATGTTTTAGTGAAGGAAAAGGCTTCTTTTTGACACTAGTTTGATGGTTGCGCAAAACTCAATTAGTCTATCTTTATTTTTATTCCTCTCTCCAATACTGTGTTTTCCCATTACCTTTTCTCTGCTTTTTTACTCTGACCGATTTTAGCATTCATGTCACCTATAACTATTCCAATATCTCTCTGTGGGGCGTTGTTCCAAGTTTGCCGTACTTTTTCGTAAAAGTTGTCAATATCCTCCTCCTTGTGTAGCCTCATTGATTGGTGCTTAGTACTAAATGATGGTAATTTTTGGTATTTAGCTTTAACCCCAATTATTCTTTCATTGACAGGTTCCTATCCATGTGACTTTTTTTTTTTGATTTCTTGGATGCATTATCGCCACTCCTTGTGTCATGATCTTTCCGTTTTCATTGCCAGGATTTTTCTCCTGTTTTCAGTGTTATCTGTCCACTTTGATTCCATCTTGCTTCGGCTATGCTTAGATCGTCGATGTTGTAGACTCCCATTTCCTTAGCTATTTGTGTGCATCGTCCCGTCTCGTATACATGTACGTTACTTACATTCCAATGAGCAAATTTTGTGATTGTTTTGGGTGAAAACAGTGGTATCATTTTGTTAAACATCATTTTCTGTTGTGCATGGGGGTCTTCAGTTGTTTTTTCAATGATAATAATGTCGCTCCAACTCTTGAAGGACAAGCATAGTTAGCGTCTGAAGTAGTTTCTGTAATCATGAGGGTTTTTTAACAGGACAAGGTGCCTAACTCCCGGAGGGACAGTGATTAGAGTAAAGGTTTCCATCTTCTAGATGAGCTGCTATCCAAAGCTAATAATTCCCATCTAACCAATGGTTGAATTTTATATATCAGAGTTTCATCTCTTAGAAGGTTGTCCACCATGGCTAACGACTCCTTTCTAGCCGGCTATTAACCCATAGCTGTACATGGCTGATGAGTGCTGGGGTATGCCCAAACGCAAAAAGGAGTACACACTGCATATCTGGGGCCCTTGCTTTTCCAAGATCCACTTCAATTTAGCCTGGGGTTGCAAGGACCCCATGCAGTTTATCATGCACCGCCATGAGGAGGCATTGAAGAGGTCTTGGTCACCACCTCTAACGTCCTTATCCGACACCCATGATCACATTTTAAAATGCGAATGAAGTTCTTTGAAAAATGTAATAAGAGTTCTTGGAAGAAGGGTACCAAGTTTGGAAGACTTACCAAAACGAACTCTAATGTCCCCACGGTCACATTCTTAAATGCAAATGAGCTACCTTAAAAATGTAATAAGGAGTTCTTGGAACACGGCTTTTTGCATTTAGTAATAAAAGGCATTTTTGCTCCAAACTGTCCCCTGGAATATTATGTTGCAATCAAGTTGTATTGTGAAACATCATAGAGCAGTCGGTAGAATGTCAGTCTTCACTATAAATCCGAACTTTCAGTTTGTACATTTAGAAAAGACATTCAATTAGTGTACACTACAAAAGTTTACGATATCTCTTAAGACTACTAGTATTGCCTCCCGTCATAGATTATTAGGGTACTGCATGAAGACAACGTCAAAATATTAAGAAACCAGAAGATTCTGTCGAGAATGAAGCTCTACTGATTTTTATGTGTATCTTAGTCTACTTCTGTTCAAAGTTATATTGAAATCAGACCAAAACTGTAGGACGAGTAGCATATTGAAACAATTTCACAGAAATTTCTATTTTTAGTAACCACGGCAACACTGTTCATCGAAATCAAAAAACCCATAACGAGAATTATGTATCTTAGTGTACTCTACTCGTGTGCCAAGTTAAATTGAAATCCGACCAAAAATGTAGGAGTAGCAATTTGAAAAATTGTTTACAGACAAACAGCTAGACGGACAGACAGACAGACGCCGGACGCATTACTATCGCATAAGCTCTTCTGGTCTCAGACCAGTAGAGCTAAAAAGGGTCAGTCCAAAGACCACATGGCAAAATATCAGTTGTCCAGGAGATGCTTTCTCTAGTGATTCATCTGTCATACAGATTCCCTTACTGAACACGTGGTCGATTTGATATTTCAGCCAGATTGTTCTTCGAGATAATAAAATAAAGATAGAGCAAGGGATTTGACCGGGTGGAAGAACTGTGTGGCGACTGTTCCTTATGTGCAATTTAGTAGGAAAGACCAAGCAAATAAATATAAAATTAATTCAGCAGTTTAGGCCATGGACTGAATAAAAATTGTATAACTAGTATACATATATTTTTACAAAATACATTAGATGGTTGGGATTTGGCATTACTCACTAAACACTATAAAGAAGTCGGTATTCAAAGAAATGAGTGTTTGTTTATTATGCCCGAAACATTTACCATATATAGCTTTTGACAGAATGATAATATTCTTGAAATTTTAAATCTTTTATTTCAATTATGTAATTTTATATTACAATTTAAGATGTACAGTACATGAAACAAAAACACTATAAAGAAATTAACAACAGGCATTTGTATAAGTAACAAAAACTAAACGAGTTTTGACTCACACAAAAAATGTTTCATACATGTAAAATACATGTAATTAGGTAACAGCAATTCGTTTTGTGCAATTATTGAACACAAATCATATAATATCTAAAACTTATCTAAGTTTTTTTTCTGTAGCAATTCTAAAGAAACAAACAGATTCTTTCTGTGCAGTAAACATATAGATTATCAAAAAAAAAAATAATAATAAAAGTGTTAAATAATTTCACAGGGTAAAAACGAAATTGTTACATTCAAAAAGCAGTATTGAATGTCAGTAATGCCCCCTATGCCATTTATAAGCACCGTAAAATATTATGCAGTAAGCTGGAAATTAGGAGAACATTTCTTCCTCTGGGGGCTTAGAGACCCATGTTCCAAAATTGTTTTGCTTTAACTTCAAAACTAGTGCCTTTTTAGCTGTCTGAAATTCAGTTGCTGCTTGTTTGGCCTTTCCGTAAGTCTGGAAATTCAGTAAATTGTTTTTTCCTAGTTTCAGACACACTTCTTTGAAGCTATCGTATAAATTCCTCTTGGAACAGCGAGAAAATAAAGTCTTCTCAATGCTAAAGAAGACAATGTTCAGGTTAAAAACAACAAGAAACAACAAGAAAGCAACATTATTGAAACATATTAAATGAGAATGCAATTTACGGATCAAAGAAGAGCATATCAAATTGGAATGAAAATGCAATTTTATATTTGAACTTTGAAACACATTCTAAGCCAGAAGTACATTCACATCTCATTCTAATACAGTCAAACCTGCTTATCTAGAAATTAACAAGAGGCCCAAGGGCCTTGAATCGCTCTTCTGATAAATTGTACAACCTATCACTTGTATTTGAAGCCTCTAACCCTAAGTATCCTAAGACCAAAGTTGCATCACCTGACAAAGTTTGATTATTCTAAGCCAATAAATACCTAAGATAATTAAATATAGCCATAAAATGTCGAAAGTAGGTCATCGTGACCTACATTTTAGTCAACATTTTTCAGAGTCCCAAGATGCATCTGCTGACTAAGTTTGATAATTCTAAGCCAATAAATACCTGAGATATTCAAAAGTAGGTCACTGTGACCTACTTTTTGGTCGACATTCTCGGAAAACCCAAGATGCATTAACTGACAAAGTATGATGATTCTAAACCAATAAGTACCGGAGATACTTAAATATAGCCATAAAATGTCAAAAGTAGGTCACTGTGACCTACTTTTTAGTTGTCATTCTTGGAAAACCGAAGATGCATCAACTGACAAAGTTTGATGATTCTAAGCCAATAAGTACTGGAGATACTTAAATATAGCCGCGAAATGTCAAAAGTAGGTCATCGTGACCTACATTTTGGTTGACATTTTTTAGAGTCCCAAGATGCATCTGCTGACCAAGTTTGATAATTCTATGCCAATAAATACCTGAGATATTCAAAAGTAGGTCACCATGACCTACTTTTTTGTTGACATTCTTGGAAAACCGAAGATGCATCAACTAACAAAGTATGATGATTCTAAACCAATAAGTACCGGAAATACTTAAATATAGCCAAAAAATGTCAAAAGTAGGTCACCGTGACCTAATTTTTGGTGGACACTCTCCGAAAACCTAAAATCCATCAACTCACAAAGTTTGATGATTCTAAGCCAATAAATACCTAAGATACTGAAATATAGCCATAAAATGTTGAAAGTAGGTCACCGTGACCTAATTTTTGGTCGTCACTCTTCGAAAACCCAAAATGCAAAAACTCACAAAGTTTGATGATTCTAAGCCAATAAATACCTAAGATACTTAAATCTAGCCATAAAATGTCAAAAGTAGGTCACCGTGACCTACATTTTGGTCGACATTTTTCAGAGTCCCAAGATGCATCTCCTGACCAAGTTTGATGATCGTAGGTCTGAAGGTAATCAAAATATACCTTTTAAACAGTTTGAAAACAATTGCCTGCCAAATTCAAAAAGTAGGTCACAGTGACCTACTTTTTCTTAAATATGTTTTAAGGTCCCAAGATGCAGCAACTTACAAGATTTAATGATTCTAACCCTTTCAGTGCCTGAAATAATGGGATTAAATGTTTTATAAAGGATAAGTCATGAAGTTCAAAAAGTAGGTCACAGTGACCTACTTTTAAGTTGACGTTGTTCAAAGACCCAAGATGCATCAACTGACTAAGTTTGATGACCACAGGCCTAAACGTGTCCAAAATATGCCTTAAAATCAATTTGAAAACAAATGCCCGCAAAATTAAAAAAGTAGGTCACCGTGACCTACTTTTGAGTTAACATGATGTGAAGTCCTAAGATGCATCAACTTACAAGATTTGATGATCCTAGTCCTTATAGTAAGCAAAATGTAAACATTTTTATTAACGGTAAATTTAGGTCAACTTTAAAGTGACCTTGAGACCACGCCCTTTGCCCCAGGGTCATGCCTCGAACAATTTTTAATCTTCAACATATCCTGATCCTTGTGTGTAAGTTTGGTGAAAATCTGCCTGGTGGTTCTGGAGAAGAAGATTTTTTAGCAACCAGTACTTTTGGTTTTGTTTTCCTGATTATCTCCCCTTGCTTTAGGGTCCCAACCCTTATTTTAGTATAAATGGTAGCCCTTGGGCCAAGGATACCCTGTGACAAATTTGACACTGATTGGCCAAGGGGTTCTTGAGTTATGGCCCATATTCTAAAAAGTTAACGCACACCGCACACCGCACGACGCACACCGCACAAATGGCCATAGCATTAGCTCTTTGAGCCTTTGGCTCAGAAGAGCTAAAAAGACCAAGGAAAACTTTGAGATATTTAAGGAATCAAGATGTGAAGGGTAAAATACTTCAGGAATAAGTGGCTGAGATATCTAAATCACTATATCCATGGTATTAGAGATATCAGTGTTTTATGTACCAAAGTTCAACTGTATTTAAATGCAAACAGACAAGTTAAGTGAACTCTAATTTATAAGGCACAAACCTTGTGCAACACAATCCCAGAGTTCCATCAGTGACCTCAGGTTGTGCATCAGCAAAGCACCAATTGACACTGAAGGCCTTTGTCTTCTGGGTCTCCCTGGGGACATCACAGACCGTGACCCTACCCAGCCAGGGGTGGTTCAGATGGTAGGAGTCGGGGAGCTGGGAGTTGATGTCTGGATCCCCTCGGGCAAGACGGCAACAAATGGCACGGGACAGATGACCATGATCATATAGTAATCCTGCCCAAACAAAGATTGAGTGTTAGTTGAATGCAAAATTAAGCCAAAACTGTAAGGAGAGAATCCTTTCATGGCTTCATTTGGCATATAAGTTTTTATATATTTTTCTGCAAACAATTTTCTTATCTATTATAATATATAGTAAAATTAATTTAAAGCAAAGTGTCAGGGATGGCCAATCTTGTTTCCTTTCAAGCATAATATGTTATATCCATGAAGTTCACGGAATATTTTAAAATCACAGTGAATGAAAACCACCTTCCTCTAGAATGAAAAGGGTGTCAGCTATGGCACATTTAAGCACAAAGATAAATAGTAAAATGGAAATCAAAATGAATGTCGGAATTCACAGTAAAACAGATAACAAAGAATCAGATTTTACAGTTTAAGACTGTTACACTCCTACCTAAAGTCAATGAATCAAGATAAACAGGATCCAGAATATGACTGAGTAATGCCCCCTGCATTCCGACTACGTTCCAGCGACAAATTTTATCTGTACAGGACATGGTTCGCAGCCTTTCTCCCCTTTGGATCCCATCAAAAGTCTGAGCTGTGAAATCGTCCTCTACTGGAATAGTTCCTTCACCTAATAAGAATCAAAACATTTCTACAGAGAATACATTTATACATGTAGATTAATTTTTTTTACATGTCAAGTTAAAAGCATTGATTGTTCAGTGACTACCGAAAGTTCAAGATGCAAACAGAGTTTAGAATATGAAATATATAGACAGAAATTAAACTTAATAAACATTTATTATCTTTTTGAGAGAAAAATGATTCCCTCAGCTATTAAATTTTAATTTACAATACTAAAAATTATCAAAGCTCAACATAAACAAGAGGCCCATGGGCCACAGCGCTCACCTGAGCACATCGACTTGGAAAAAGCACATATCAGATCAGAACTGAAAGTTTACTGAGAAGTTGGGGGGGGGGGGGGGGGGGGGGGTTGAATTTTAAACCCCTCCCCCCCCCCCCCCCCCCCAGGGGATCATGATCTGAACGAACTAGAATCTACACTACCATTATGATTCCATATAAATATTACTAATCATGGCTTTGAAGTACTTGAAAAGAAGATTTTAAAGGGGTTACCTATATATTCCTATGTAAAACTTTGGTCGGCCATTTTAGCCCCACCCTACCCCCAGGGGTCATAATTTGAACAAACTTGAATTTACAGTACCTGAGGATGATTCCACATGAGTTTCATCTTTCCTGGCCCAGTTGTTCTTCAGAAGAAGATTTTTAAAGATTTTTCCTATATATTCCTATGTAAAACTTTGATCGGCCATTTTGGCCCCATCCTACCCCCGGGGGTCATGATTTGAACAAACTTGAATCTACATTACCTGAAGATGCTTCCACATAAATATGACCATTCATGGCTTTGTTATTCTTGAGAAGAAGATTTTTAATGACTTTATCTATACATTTCTATGTAAAACTTTGGTCGGCCATTGTGGCCCCGCCCTACCCCCGGGGGTCATGATTTGAACAAACTTGAATCTACACTAACTGAGGATGATTCCACATAAGTTTCATCTTTCATGGCCCAGTGGTTCTTGAGAAGAAGATTTTTTTAAAATGCCATTAATTTTTCACTAATTCATATTATTTATCTCCCCTTTGAAGAGGGCTTGGCCCTTCATTTGAACAAACTTGAATCCCCTTCACCCACTTTGTGGCAAGTTTGGTTGAATTTGGCCCAGTGGTTCTTGAGAAGAAGATGAAAATGTGAAAAGTTTACGACAACGACGACGGACAAAGTTTGATCAGAATAGCTCACTTGAGCCTTCGGCTCAGGTGAGCTAAAAACTAGGGAAAGCAATTCAAAGCATATTCTGTAAACCAGTTATTCACATTTTTTTATTTACAGTTCTTTACTTTGGAATAAATTTTAAAGTTGATACAGTAACTAAGAATCCAAATCCCTACCTCCCTCCATTTTGGTTCGGACCAGCCCCTGGGCAGCACTGGTGAAAGTGGGCGTGTGTGTTCTGTCATCTATATTGCTCAGTACAGCATTGTTTGAGGCTTCATCTCTACAAAAAAAAAAATGCTACATTTGGTTATGTCCACTTAAAGGTGAAAATCTGTATGCCAAATTTCAATTCAGTATGTGCAACAACTGCAAAGAAAATGAACAGAAACTTGGTGACTCGACTGACAGCAGCAATATGCCCTTCCTTTGAAGGGGGGGGGGCATAAATGTAAATATAGGGAATGTTTTTAAGTTTAGTGTGAATTATTGGTGTGTAAATTAGACAGACTTGTGTGTAGGCATATTTTTTATGAAAAATGCCTGCTGTCTGTGTGATGTACACACTAATAATTCACACTAAACTTAATTACATCTCTTAAACATAAACATTTTTGTAAATATTTCCTTCTTCCAATGACACACATAAACAACTTATTTATAGTACTTTTTTGGATTGAATTTGAAAAATCACATATCAAACACCTCAGAGACTTATTTTATAATGTTATGTCCCACTAAAAAAATTACTTCACTAATGATACAGTTTAACTAATAATGCACTGAGATAACAAAAACCAAATGTGCAGCAATATATAATCCAATCAAGACCTAAGGCAAGTGCGTTTTACTTCACCAATACCAATTGCTTAAGAGTTTGGCAAAGTAGGAGTGACTGAGTGAATGTCTCAATAACCTCTGACCCAAACATTTAATGAAAAACCTGCTGCTGTCTAGCAAACAGTCCTCCTAAAAAAGGTATGATTGTGAATTTTTCAGCAGAGGTGAATGTAGTTGTCGACCAAACTTACCTTGGAGAGAATAAGGCTCCATCTCCACAAGGAGCAGTAGAAATATACAAATGAAATGTGATGTTTTTCTTCAAGCGGATTTTTCCAGTTGGTGACGGCTCAAAAAGTCGATGATTCTTGGCAGGATTATAGGTCATCAGCTGCTTGTATAAAAACCTGCAATTTTTTAAAAAAAAAATAACAACTTTATTTTTTGTCCCATACTGTGTATGCAAGATTTAGATTTATTTTAATGTAAAACTCAATACCTTATAAATCCTCTTCTTGTGATGATTTCTGCATGAGAATCATTGACTGTGTTTCCCTCAAGACTTAATTGTGGCCCTGTGATACACCTATTTCCTGTACAGAAAAAAAATGTTCAAAAAAACTTTGCACTAAACTGTTAATCTTTTTTTTTTAAGTGGAAGTCAAAATTAAGTAAACAAATTACAGTTTCCCTATTCAGCATTCTCCAGATGGGATTACACTTTTACAATAAATGAGGTAGGAGTTAAGTGATAAACTGCAGACCAAACTTACAAATCTTTTCATAATGGTGTTAAAATTGACATAATACATATTTTATACATACATTCATCAAGAAAAATTCCTTTACGCAATCTGATAAATGTATACCTGTCCCTATAGCGATGACTGTTCCAATGTCATCTGGAGCCATTTTCATCACGAGTCCTGCGATAACTTTCCTCCCTGAGAAATTTTCACTGATGCTGGCCGAAAGCTCATTAAAAGACCTGTGGACCAGTGCTGCCATTTTGTCAAAGTGGGTCATTTTGTCTATAGATACTTGAGGCTTTGATGCCTTAAAAAGAAACAAAATGTGAGCATTTTTAAAATAATAAGCAGAACTTTCTAAATTGAAAAGCTCTGAATTCTGGCAAAATATTCCTTTATCCACTAACCATCACTGATGACCTCTATAAAAATACTCTGACCCACATTTTTAAGATGGGAAAGTACATGTACTAAGAAGGTAAATTTTTGCTCAAATTATCTAACTTTATACTTACAGCAGCACTATTTGTGCCTTTGTAGTCACCAGAAGCAATAAGTGCCCTCAAAGCCTTGTCTGCTGCTTCCTTTCTGCCATCTTTCTTGTTGGAACAAGTCACTTCTGCAATCTGCTTACCACCAATGAACACACCCATAACAAACCTGACAACCAAGCAGAACATTAATTTTATACAACTACACTGTACTAGTATATCTAAAACATTAAAATAAAATCTCAAAAAAAATCTTTTTTCAGCAGGCAATGGAAAATTTTTCAAAATAATATTTAAAATGCCACTAAACGATCTACAGTGTATTTATATCTTACTTAGGTTTATGGGAAGGCCCACTTTGGGAAATGACTCGGATTTCTGCCTCCTGGTGACGTGACTGGGCATATTCCATCAGAGCACTGACAGGATTTTTGTTAAGAGCTGCAAAACTTTCTGAATTCAGATCCAGAGGACTTGGCTCAAAAGGATTTAACAATCTTGTACTTCCCATGGGAGGCAAGGACTGTGGCTGGGGGTCCATTCCACCGGGATACATACTGGGCCTCATGGGCAATCCAAGGGATCTAGGCCCACTTCCACTGTCTTGTAATCCTGAATCAACACGTGGTAAACAATTTGAAGAATTGGACATGCTTTGCTGTTGATAAAATGTCTGTGGTGGACTTGATGCTGACTGTCCTGCAAGTCTCTGCAGCCCTATACTGACATTACTGGTAGAAATCCCCATGTTTGCCTCTGCCTCACACCTGGGTGAAATACCTGTCTGATTTAACTGTTTTCTGATCACCTCCACTGGAGGAGGGGGGCGTGTGAAGCCGCCAGGTGAACCACTAGTGCTGGTACTCTGATAATTCATCAAACCTCTCCCCCTCCCTCTTCCAAATGTTGTAGGCGGACCCCTCTGCTGAAAATTAAAACTAGACTGTACAGTGTTTAAAGATGGGGGTAAACTTGAAAAAGGTGCCCTTGTATTTGTACCTCCAAATGGCTGGGAATTACTTTCTGTAAAGTTAATGGACATTAAAGGTTGAGGACCAGGACTATCTTGAATGTTCATGTTTTCTCTTTTATTACTGATGGTGTGGGTAATTGTTTGTTCATCACGATTTTGTAGCTTTGAAAGGTCAGTGTTACAAAATTCACTGTTAGGGTTGTTCACAAGAGTGGCTGGCACTGGTGGGGGACCTGTAAATTCCTTTTTCATGTTTCGAGGAGGAGCACATATCTGCTGTACTGTCATAAGTCCTTTTGTTTCCATTTTCCCTATTTTGCTCTTAATATAATTTTCACCTTTTTCTGTTAGCATGTAAATAGTCCCTGATGGAGAATTAGTTGTGGAAACATATTTTGATTTTAAACAGTTCTGTAGAATATCTTCAACCTCACCTTTTTCTAGGCCAGCTTTGCTAGCAATAACGAAATTCACCCCTGTACTATTGGGACACTTTAACAACCCTTTCAATACTTGGTCCATCTGCCCAGGTTCACTCATATCACTGTCACTTTGATAGTAAGGTGCTGTAGCACTGCTACCAGTGTCCTCTAACTGACTCCCTGAATTATCTTCAGGACTGGTCACCAGAGGAGTGGACTGAAGAGGAGCAAGATATGTTTCCATTTCATTCTCTGTGTCTTCGCCAACACTCGTTACATCACTCTCATCGTCGATGTAACCTTTGCTTCTTAAAGTCCTTTTGGCATCGTTTATTTGATCCAAATTCAGACTAGGTTCCGATTGCGAAGACTCGTACTCGATCTCAGATAACTGATTACTCGTAAGATTTCCCATGAACGGATCCTCGATACTCACATCAGCACTTGCACATTGACTAAAATTGCTGTTAAAAGTATTCGAAGCATTAAAAGACTGTTCAAATTGGCCTTCCACTTTTATACCTCCAGAGTCCTGTTGTGGTTCTACATATGCAAATTGTGGTGAATTCTGTAGCATCCCAACTCCCACTATTCCCGGGTCATCCAACAAGGCAGCTTGCTGCGTCCCTTCTGCAGGATTTAGGATCCATGTTACTGACCCCCTATCTCCAGACCTTTGCACTATTCCAGTTTTCTCCATGTGGTATAATGTGGGATTAATTTCTCTTGATGTTCTGAAGCCTAAATGTCTAGCTATGTCTATAGATTTGATAGGCATATTTTGGGTTTGGAGGAACTGTATAATTTTCTGTGCCTGCTGAGGATTGATCTGAAAGGTCTTTAATGAAAAGAAGATGTTTAATTTAATGAATATCAACATTATAGATAAATAATCAATAATAAAAATACATTTTGCATTCATACATGAATTTAAACTGTATTTCACACTGTGTGATTAAGAAATGTCATGCATTATATAATTCAGATGTTTTCAACTTATATTTTTTTTATTTTCTTTTAAACAAATGTAAGTATCAACATGATCAATACATATTGTGACATATATCTTTCACATCTATTTCTTTCTGCTAACAGGCTTAACATTATACATAACATCCCTGTCAAATTTTGGAAAATAACAAAATTTTTATTTCCAGAATTACTTAAACAAGCATCATTGGGTTTTTGGAAAAAAAATCTATAATCCTTCTTGAAATATTTTGAAAAAAAACTTTATTTCCTTAATAGCTTGGTGTATATACACTATTTTATTTTCATTTTTTTTCTCAATTTTCCCATTTCATATGCCATGCTTTTAGGTTCCTTACATAGTATGAATATATTCTTTTTTCAGAAAAGTGGACAGGCTTCTCCCTACATTCGGATATATTTACATTCAGTGTAATTTTCTTTATGAAATCCATTAGAAATCTATGATGTTCAAATCTCTATAACACATGCGAAACCTTGTCACCGCACGTTAGAATACAAAGTAGGAACTAAATATGCATTTTCAATACTTTAAAAACACCAAAATGTACATTGTTTGACACAATTTAATTATATATAAAAATTGCATTTAGTTGAGTGTAACATTGAAAATTTTAACCCCCAAAAAACCATTGTCAACCGAGGCGCAGCCGCAATTTTTCGGTTACACTCAACTACATGCAATATTTATTATATTACACTGAATGTTTTATACAAATACATATAACAGTGAACAGTGCGCGCAAAAATTCTGCGCAGTCGCTAATTTTTGGAATATCACCCGTCATCAAGCAATGTTGACTGTTGCTACGCAAGAGGAAGTGGTTTCATTATTCAGCGGATAATAGTGGTTTTTATCAAATGTTTCACGATGAATGATTCAAGTAATTTACATGAAAGCATAATACAGGTGACTCTTGATCTCTCGAAGTTCAAGAGAATACCGCAAGAAAAGTTTGAGAGATGCATTTTCAGAAATAAAAAGTAAAAAAATCCGGAATTTTCAGTTCCGATCATTGAAGTTCACAATTTAACCGAAAGTATATGAGTATATATAAGGCGACCAAATTTGATTTTTAGTTTTAGTGTAACATTAAAAATTTGCATTTCAAAAAAAAAAAAAATTCAGAATTTTTCAATCCACTCGTGTCAAACCTGTGTTTTATAAAAGCAAATCAGTCAGACACGTAAAAATACACATGTGCAGAATGGTAGAAGAATGTGAGCTGTCAACTTCGAATTTATCAAGAGTCTACGGATATAACCCTCCCCATCGCATGTCTCCCAATATTTTTTTTAAATTGCTGTCTCTACCGATTTCGAAAAAATCCAATTTTTTACCTACTTCGATTTGTAAAATACAGACATGTCAACACAAAAATGGAGGTCATGCAGTCTCATTGCAGTGTTTATCGTTAGCTAATCTGTTTATTGCCACTGATAACAGGTAATCATCAAGGTGTCAACTGTGCTAGCAGATGTAATTGCAGCTGTAAATTATGCTCCTTATTCTCATTAAAAGTGTATATTATCAAAGACAGAGATGCCAGATGTGGAACTTTTGCAAAAAAGGACGGTAAATAACGATATGGATTTTACTTGATACTTTGCTGCAAATAAGTTTATATCATTATGCACCTAAAACAAAACAATTCCTCCATAAATAATACGGTGATCAGGACAGACATGAACAATAGTACTTTATTATTAATTTAACGAGGAAATGAAAGCAAGTACATGGTAGCTAATAAAGAGTCTGTAGAGGGAACACCGCGGATAATGAGATTCAATGACTTTGCAAATCCTACATCAACATCAGCATATAAAAGCCCTTGAAACTGCAGAGCAACTTGACAGTACCTCTAGGATTTTTTGAATTTACGCAGCTAAACAGGGTAATAAAGTTTCTGAATTTTAAAATATAAAATTAGCATATTAGAACATGACTACAATAATGCTCTGATATCAAATGTACTAAGAGTAAAAGAAAGAATTCAGGATCTAAAATCCATGTATTTCATTCACACTAGATCGTGCATGTTATTTAAAAAAATGTATAAAATATTAAGTTTTGACTACTTTAATTCTTTCAATTTCAGATCTTTATTAAATCCAGGAAACAGTTCTCTTGCTCCTTTATAATGAGAAAAATCCTTTAATCCATCAGTTCAAAGCTTCACAAAAATGTCTGCAAATCTTATTAATTTGTTTAATTGCCAAATTATTAAAACTTTGATATTTGCTCTGAATATAATATCATATTCAAATGACACTCTTAATGAACGTGCAAACTATACAGAGAAGAACATAATTTTTTATAATTTCAAAAAATTGCATGGTACTCATATTAAACAATGTTTGAATAAAAAGTTGTAATTTTTATAAATAACTACATGTAATATGTATTAATATCATTAAAAAAATAATTTATCTTGTAAGTTGTTCTTTTATTTTGTTTTTTTATGCTACAGTGAAATGTGTGACTTTTTGTTTGTGCAAAAGGTCGTTGCTAGTTTCCTTCCCAAAAAAATGTTCGGCTATGTTGACAGGTATGATTTTGTCTTTTTTTTTTTTTTTTCCGACTTGACATTTCTTGAAAAAAAATCCGTAAAACTAAAAATCAAATTATGATCGCCTAAATAAAGTCATTGCACTTTTTCAATCGTATCTGACAGGTAATTTACTTGATATCAACAACGATTGTATTTCGAATAAATAAAACGAATTTCTAAAGGTTCAGTATTTATTTGTTCTTATTTCATAAGCAATTGTTGGTTTGGCTATTCCGCGGCTTGATCGGGTTTTGTGCAATATTTGCCATGCTGGAATTATGTAGACTTTAATCATAATAAAAATAGTATATCGGAACTTACTGAAACGAACATCTAGAAATTAAATTTCTAAAAATTATCGTCTCGGTTTCAATTCGAAATAAGTTGTGAATTTGTTTATAATATACCCTGTAATTAATAACCAATTAATTATATCAAAACACGGACGACCCACAGGTGTAGTGTCATCTATGTAAACACCCAATTAACACCTCCATGCCAGCCCAAGGCGTTCATTGTTTCCAGGTAAGTCCAGACTGCATCAATTTTACGCTTGATTGGCGTGTATACACTAGCAATCAAAATTTTGAGAGATAGAGAGTAAAAATCAATGAAATATGTGTAACGGGACCCAGATTTTGGTTCGAGAGATAGAGAACTTTGAGAGATAGAAGTTTGAGAGATCAGGAGTAAATTTGCTTAGTTATACAGAGGGAAAAAACAGGACCGGAGGTTAACTTCGAGAGATCGGAGTTCGAGCCATCGAGAGTCACCTGTATAAAAAATTAACCCTGTTAAATTAATGTGATAATACAACAAAAGTGCATTTAAGATTAAATTGTCACTTTTTTTCCTCGCAATGTTCGTTTGCGTTATTTAACTTTACGACGTCATCACAAACGGCTCTTACATCTATAAAGCAAACCAGTTTTGAAGGGGGCTAAATTCACATTAAAGATTACCGAAACAAACAATAATGAAGACGATAAATTAGAAAATATAAGTACTGAATTAATATTTTGGGATGTCTTCGGTCCTATAACACACCTGGCAGTGCCGACAAATTGAATACCGCGCTGACGCGCGGTATTCAATTTGTTGGCACGAGAAGACATCCAAAAATATGAATTCAATGCTTAAGTAGACAAAAGCCTGCCAAATTCTGTCTACATTATAAAGATGCCAATACTGTGTAGACTGAAACACTTTCTATTCTTTTCAAATTAAATCAATAATAATAATAACTGTACTAATATGAAAACCTTTTTTCGACCAGCATGATTATTAGGTGAGTTCTCTTATTTTAATTTGTAAATGACCTTACGTCATCAAGTTGTGTTTTCCATCACTTATCATTCAAATTTTGTTGACTCTTTTTATTCATACTCAGTTGTACTTACCCGGTAATATAAGAGTGTCGTTTCTACAATCATTCATGTTATTTTATGACCCTTTGATTTGCTGATTCTTATATACTTAGCCTATTTTTGAAAATGAAAGTAGGATTTTCCAAAAACAAGCGTGGACAAATTCATGGATTAAAAATACATCTTATAAATAAAATTAAAAATACCTCTCTGGTATGTTTCAGTTTCTTTGTAGGAGACGCTATACGGGCGGTGTATTTATTATTTTGGGGCCATATTGGAGCTCTAAGCGCCTGTGCATAGCTCCGGAGTTTCCAAACAGGAGGAATGCCCGACACCTGCTCTAAAAAATTATGACGCTTCAGTGCATAGAGTATTTGGTTAATGGATTTTCTGTCTGTTCCTACATGACGAACTATGTCTTTCAAGGTCCTTGTTTTGTCGTTAGATTGATTCAAATACTCGACAATTTTCTTTCGATTGGCCTCTCTTGCCGCCATTACCATTTCTTTTTATTTGGTGACATTCTTCTTTCGTTTTCGTTTTCGATGAAAAACGGGAAATACTAAAGACCTGACCTACTAAAGACCTGACTGACCTGACCAACATAAAATTCGTCAAAGATCACTATTTTAAGACCAATTATCATATTTTTAAGGATATTTACTTGATAATAATATAAAATTAAGTTAAATAAATACTAATATACACATTTTAACCATATTTATTGTTATTTATCTGTTCATTTCATGGAAATGTAATGACCTGACCAAATATGAATTGACCTGACCAAAACCAAAATCATCAATATTAGTTATATTTTTAAAATATTTGGATAAGTTTTAAAAGATTTTCTTCATTATAATGGTTAATACTTTGGATAAAATGGTTTTAGAAACATTTTTACCTCAAGTGGTTGTTTATATCATGGAATTTTAATGACCTGACCGGTAATATGAAATGACCTGACCAAATAAAAATCACTTGGAATCTTTATCTTTCTTTAATTATTTCATACTTTATGTTTATATCATAATCAATTGTATGATATTATATAATTAATTAAACACTTCAGACATGAAAACACACATTTATGAACTTTAATTTGAACTAGGACATAAAAAATTGCATTGACCTGACCAAGCAATCTGTCTGAATTTATATACATATGTGAATTTTCACAAACTACAATTTAAGAATTTAATACTAATACAATTTAACAATTATACTAAATCTTTTTTTTAAGCATTTGAAAAAATATTGGTGACATTACAACAATATATTGCAATGACCTGACTGCATGGGCATGTCCAATGCTTTAAAGACCTGACCGACTCTACCTACTAAAGACCTGACCAACCACGTGTCTATATGAATGACCTGACCGACCATTTCTACTAAACACCTGACCAACTATGTCTGTATACATATACTAAAGTCCTGACACTACAATTTTATTCAAATTATATCTATTTTTTTAAATTTTGCATTTATGAGTGCAATAATGGAAATCATTGAGTATATAAGATTCAGTATAATATAATTAAAGCAGCTATTTAATATTTAGATACATGCATGTATTTTATATACTAGACTTTACTAGTAAATATCATTTTTATCTTTTTTCACATCGTCCAATGTTTTAAAAATTTGGATTATTAAGATTAAATCTGTGTCATGTAAAGATATATACAACTGTAGTTGTAACCCTAATGCAGACAAACGAATTATAAACATTGATTACTAGTATTTAATTTAAACATGTTACATATTGTATTTAGGCTGTGATATCTGTGTATTTATGTTTTTTTAATTTATGAAAGAAACAAAAATACATATTATAATTTTTTTTTCTAAATTCAGATTAAAAATGATGAAATTAAAACTGTTAAATTTTACAACTTCTATGGTAAGTTACTGTGATAGAAGTGTCAAAAGGGGCACTGACCTATGTTGTTTGTTTAACCATTACCTCTCAATATCCCTTGTGTATACTGCTTGTATAATACTAGTAAACATTAAACTTCATTATACAGATTAAAATGGGGTTATTAAAATTCAATTATCTTTTGAAATATTTTTTTTTTATCAAACAAACAAAGCAAAATAAATAAAAATTGACCAAGTTTATAAAGAAGATGTAGATTTAAATTAGATAGAATGTTCTAGCTATCGTTAAAATGATATTGTGGTGAGGGCTTGTACCGAGACACAGTTAGATTATTCTAACTAGATTTAAACAAGTGTTCATTGTTGAAAATGTTAAATGTAATCATTTTATCCAAAGTATTAGCCATTATAATGAAGATAATTCTTTAAAACTTATCAAATATTTAAAGAATATAACTATTATTGATGATTTTGGTTTTGGTCAGGTCAATTCATATTTGGTCAGGTCATTTCATCTAAGGTCAGGTCATTAAAATTCCATGATATAAACAACCACTTGAGGTTAAAATGTTTCTAAAACCATTTTATCCAAAGTATTAACCATTTTAATGAAGAAATTTTTAAAAAACTTATCAAATATTTAAAAAATATAACTATTAATGATGATTTTGGTTTTGGTCAGGTCAATTCATATTTGGTCAGGTCATTTCATCTAAGGTCAGGTCATTAAAATTCCATGATATAAACTAACACTTGAGGTAAAAATGTTTCTAAAACCATTTTATCCAAAGTATTAACCATTATAAAGAAGAATTTTTTAAAAAAAATTATCAAATATTTAAAAAATATTACTATTATTGATGATTTTGGTTTTGGTCAGGTCAATTCATATTTGGTCAGGTCATTACATTTCCATGAAATGAACAGATAAATAACAATAAATATGATAAAAATGTGTATATAAATATTTATTTAACTTAATTTCATATTATTATCAATAAAATATCCTAAAAAATATGATAATTGGTCTTAAAATAGTGATTTTGTCGAATTTTATATTGGTCAGGTCAGTCAGGTCTTTAGTAGGTCAGGTCTTTAGTATCTCCCATGAAAAACATTAGAAACTGGTTCTCTTAATGACCAGTTTATTGACAAAACGCGCCAAATACAAATGTCTTCACCACACTTCGCCGATCTATGCACAGGCATCGGCAAGCGCTCGCTATGCTCGCGAAGCTCACTGGTAGGATTTATGCCTGTTTACCATTTATTTTCTATTTATTGACAAAATTGCCGACTCCTGTGATCTATGCCTATGGATTCTTTTCATTTAAAATGAAATCTTAGTTCGAAATATCTGACATTTTCCAGGCTCTTTAACGATTTCGATATTTCAAGTGCCAGGAAAATGTCAGACCCGGTGTCATTACGAAAACTGGAACCAAATTAAATTTATTTATTTCTTCAATTATATTATTGATCCATAGTAACAGTAGAGGGCGCAGATATTTCACAGATTTTTTTTCCACAGATTTCATTAAATAAGGACCATTTTATAGTCAACTCAATCGTATTTGTTCAATCGTACATGCAGGTGTTTTTAGATTCTAATGCCAAAAAAAAAAAAATAAATAAATAAATAAATAAATAAATAAATAAATAAATAAATAAATAAATAAAATAAAATAAAAGTAAAAAAAATAAAAAATGTAAAATTTGGAGCAGATGGATATTTCACCTGAAAAATTGATTAGAAACCAGGAAAACAGAAGCAAAGTTGTGGCAATATGGCAACTCTGGGCCTGTATACCACAGGTATTTGTGGACAGGACCATCCTTTTACCATGCGACCAACGTCTATGATTTTTTTTTAAAATAAGTATATTTTTGATATAGATTTATTTATTTTCTATTTCTTACTGTACTTCACTTACACATTCCCGATCAAAAAATCACATTGAAATCCGACACATTGCCTCTCTTTATTTAATACTTATAGGGTTAATAAATATTATTAGAATTTGCGTGACGGTGCCTCGGCTTTTAAGGTGATTTTTTAATTGTATTATCTGTCCCAATACGACGGCGTATTCGTGCCAAATTGACAATGTAGAAAAAAAAATTTTTAATCGTTTGGACGATTTATAAAATCGTTTGAACGATTTAAGAAAACGTTTGTACAATTTGTTAAATCGTTTGTACAATTTGTTTGTTAAATCGTTTGTACAATTTGTTAAATCGTTTGTACGATTTTTTAAAATAGTTTGTACGATTTAGGAAATTGTTTGTACGATTTTTAAAATCGTTTGAACAATTTAGGAAATCGTTTGTACGATTTTTAAAATCGTTTTGGATACTGCTAAACAGAGTACGATAGAGTTCTTTAGAGTAAGTTAGAAATATTGTGTAATTTAATACAATCAGATTATTTATTTATGTATATACAGCATCATTAAACATTATCATAAAATAATATTGCAATATTTGTCTCAACTAATTGTTTTTTGCCGATATTTTGACAAGAAAACAACATGAACAACATGTATGAATTTTGAATACCTATGAGATGCAATGTCTCCGTTTCAAATAAAACACAAACACATAACATTCAGGATTCAATGCATTAAAGATTAATAACACCCCGATCTCAATTACTATTTGCTTCAGACCAACTATTATTTCATCTAAATCTTAAGTATCAAAAATAAAATTAATTGCATTGCGTAAACTAAATATCTTTCACATTATCAATGAAATAGATTGGGATCGGGATCAAACAATAAACCATAACCTGAAATCAAAATTTAAATAACTCCTAATAAAAGGAAAATATACACATTTTATTTTTAAAATATATCAATTAAGTTAAACTTAAGTAGATAAACATGCAAAAGTAGTGTAATTGCATTAAATAAATATATAAATATATACATTGTATATGCGTACTCTAAAAGTACTCTATCGTACTAGCGTACTCTGTTTATTTATATATAGTATAACATTACTACAGTATTCATACAGTTTAATTAACACGATACAATTTAATATTATAAGTGTTTCTATATCTGTTATAGCCTAGTCAGCTGCGAAGGGACTTCTCTGCTTTACCAGTTTTCTTATAGATGTAATACGCTTGTGTTCGAAAAATCGTCCAAACGTAAAATCGTACTTTAAACAATTTCCTAAATTGCACAAACGATTTCCTGAACCGTTCAACGATTTCCTAAATCGTTCTAACGATTTTATAAATCGTACAAACAATTTCCTAAATCGTAAAAGCTATTTTAAAAAATCGTACAAGCGGTTTCCTAAATTGTTTGTACCATTTTACAAATTCGTAAAAACGATTTCCTAAATCATACAAACTATTTTTTAAAATCGTACAAACGATTTAACAAATTGTACAAAAGATTTAACAAATTGTTCAAACGATTTATTAAATCGTACAAACGATTTAACAAATTGTACAAACAATTTAACAAATTGTACAAACGTTTTCTTAAATCGTTCAAACGATTTAATTTTTTTTTCTACATTGTCAAAATGGCACGAATACGCCGTCGTAGTCCTATAATCTTTATAGATAATTCATATTTTTAGAATATAATAAATTGCAGTCTTAGTTTCATATGAAATTTTTATGTCGACTGAATGCCCCCCCCCATTAACCCTCTTTCCCCTTTCCACAGCAACTACATCACAATACAAACCGACTTTATTTTTCTCTTCTGAATACTAGTATACCGTTAAACATTTAGAAATTAAAGAAATGTTGACCTCTGCCTTCTCTAACTTCAGTACTTAACAAAATGACTTGGAATTTTAAAAAAACCTCTGTGGTTGATTGGTCTAATAACCAACCAATTGACACCCCATTCAGAAAAATCCGTACAGGCGGCAGTGTTACACAAGAGGCAATTTAGTGAACACCAAATCGCCAGTAGAATAAACCAAGTACTACATTTGTAGTAATACATAAATGAAATCCTTTATGGCCAAAACATGCACGTCAACGATATAAAAGTAAGTGGAATCATTTTGTGACATGTTCACTACCGATATAAGTCTTTTAATTTAGACTTTTAATTTAGTTTTATATTCAGTCATATCATACTATAATTAAATTACAGTAAATTAGATCTAGAATTTACAACCTATACGCTAATAATGATGTAGGTTTATATCATGTACAAAGTCCTCTCAATTACCAATAAAAGTTGCAAAACAATTTTAAACTGAAAATCTGGCATACACATACAATGTACAAATAGGATAGGGAAGCACCCATGACACTTTTAGTGGTTCATTTGCTCTATTCTTAGCGTAAACGTTCTGTATGCGTTGCACATTTCTATGAATTATTTCGCGATTATAAATAAATAGATATGTTTCTTTGGAAAATTAATTTTTCAAGAATGTTCAAAGTCATAATTAAAAATTATTGGTTGTGATTAAGTTTAAAGCTAACTGACCAATACCGTAAATTTTGGCGATAATAGTAATGCCAGACTTAAAACACTATTACTTTTAAATTATGTTTTTGTATATTAAGTTTTCTACGTCAAACACAGGACAAAATAAGCAGATATAAATACAAAGAACACAAAAAAGAAAGAGAGGGTAAGAAAGAGGGAGAGAATGGTGTGAGAGAATGTATGCTGGGAGAGGGAGAAATAGGTTAAGGAAAAAAAAACGAAAGAGAAACATTTCTCTTTCTTTTTTCCTGCCCTATATTCCTTTGCCTTCTCAACTTTCTACTCCTGGTTGGAGTGGGGAAATACTCTTAGCTGGATAAGGGAGAGAGAGAGTGAGGAAAGAGGAAAGGAGAGTGGGGGCAGAGTGAAGGAGAGTGGGGAGAGAGTGCTGGAGAGTAGGGGAGAGATTGAGTGTGGGGAGAGAGTGAATGTGGGGAGAGAGTGTGTATGGAGAGAGAGAGAGTGTGGGGAGAGAGAGTGTGGAGAGAATGTGTGTGGGGAGAGAGAGTGAATGTGGGGAGAGAGTGTGGCGAGAGAAAGAATGTGGAGGGAGAGAGAATGTGGAGAAAGAGAGAGAGTGCATGGGGAGAGAGAGTATGGGAGAAAGAGTGTGGAGGGAGATAGTGTGTGGGGAGAGAGAGTGTGGAGAGAGAGAGTGTGTGTGTGTGGGGAGAAAGAGTGGGGAGAGAGAGTGTGTGGGGAGAAAGAGTGGGGAGAGAGAGTGTGTGGGGGAGAGAGAGGGAGAGTGTGGGGAGAAAGAGTGGGGAGAGAGAGAGTGTCGGGAGAAAGAGTGGGGAGAGAGAGTGTGTGTGGGGGGGAAAGAGAATGTGGAGAGAGAGAGGGAGAGTGTGGGGAGAAAGAGTGGGGAGAGAGAGAGTGTGGGGAGAAAGAGTGGGGAGAGAGAGAGAGAGTGTTGGGAGAAAGAGTGTGGCGAGAGAGAGAGGGTGTGGGGAGAGAAAGTGGGGAGAGAAAAAGTTGGAAAGATGGAGAGTGTGGGGAGAAATGGAGAGAGTGGGGAGAGAGATAGAATCTGGAGAGAGAGTCAGGGGGGGATCCAACATAATTTCCTTGACAAGAAATAAAAAGTCACAGGCGTTTTCTTTTTGGAGAGCACTACTGTTTATAGTATATGTGGAAATTGGTTTTATAAATGTTAAAAAAAATATCATCAAATCATCATCCTAAATAGACTTGATATTCCTATATAGGAAAAGAATATATTACCTTCTTTTAATGATCGAATTATGAGTACATTTGGTTGTTAGAACATTATTATTTTATTTATTTATTATTTATTTTACCAGATTTATATAGCACTCTTTTCATAGACATGTTCAAAAGTGCTTTACAACAAACAAGACATAGCAATACAATACAGTGATACAAATCGAAATTAAAAAACAATAACTCTAAGTAAGAATAACATATACAAATGTGTATTCAAAAATTTACCAGTCATAAAAAGCTAATTAGACTATAGGAATTAATTAAGCATAGATATAACATAAACTAAGATTAAAAAGCTGCTTAATACAAGTTTCGATGAGTTTGTAATAAAGAATTTATATTCCTTTAAAATAGAAAATTATAAGAACCAATAAAACTTAGGTTAAAAAGTTTACATGAAAAACATAGTAGAAAGTTAAAAACTTTTAAAAAGATAAATGCGCTGATGTGTAAATATGACATTATAGCATCACTTTCCACTCAATATCAATCCAATGTCTTATGATTGTTAATGCCTCCAGTTACTCAACATAATAGGAGCGGAAAGGGTGTGTTTTAAGCTGTCTTTTGAAAGCATTAAGTGTCTGGGCGTTTCTAACTGACTCTGGCAGTGCGTTCCATAACCTTGGTGCAGCATGGCTAAAGCTACGGTTTCCAAATGTCACAGTTCTGGTACGTGGTACTACAAGTGTCAGGAATTATATTCCTGATGCTAGGTTCAAGGTGGGACTAAAATAATATTACATTAAAAAAGTATTACAAATTTGTTAAAAAAAAGTTAGATATTATAATGAAATACATGGAGATCAAGAACTGTATTCAAACTCAAAAGTTCACTAACTAAAAAATGGCCTGACAATTAGAATGAGAAACATCCAATGATGAATTGTATTTGCTGACAATGTCATTGTGTGGACCCTAGAACTGACAATATGATGACTGCAACTGTTATCATTCTGGTCTCATCAACTTGCTTAAAATTATTTTTCTAATAAAATGTCCAAATATAAAACAGGTGTGCCAGAATCTGTTGTATCTCTAGTTTTATTCAATCTCATTGGGATATATCGTATCGACATAAGAATGGAAATAACCATTATAGTTAAATAAATTGATAATACGTCGTCGATATCTTTATTTCGAGTTTAAGGCCACAACAAGTGTTTCTTTTCATTTTTAAGACTTTGGACAAGTTCTGCTTTATAATTATGAACACAAAATCAAGTCTGCTAATAACAGGGACTAATTTAAGGTAGGATTCTTCTCTGGTTTCTGACTAGATGAAACATTCAAAGTAAACTTGTTTATATGTCTTATATATTTAGGTGTAAGGGATTTAAAAGACCACATTTTTCTTTCCTCATCACAATTGTACAACTGTGTTTGAAGACTAACAGGGACTATATTTTTGGCGGAATGATGGCGTATGAAAATATCTTCTTTTCTGCCTCTCAAAATTATAATAGAACAATGAATTTAATTATAATTTTTACACAATCAAAGACTTGAAGAAATTTTCAAATGTAAGTTAAATTAATTATAAGGGACTAAACTTTCAAAATATATCAAGTAAATATGATTTTCCAAACAAACTAGAACTATGTTAGCTTTTAAACGCTTCAACTTAAAGTACAGATCTGAGCCAAAAATCCATAAAAAGTATTATTTCTCTCTTAATAAACGATCAAAACTTTTTGTTTTTGTATCATTTTGTACATTTGTAAGACTAATTTATTATATGTGAAAATAAGAAAAAGTTAAATATTGGAAGCATATGAAAATAACTAATGTATCCTACAAAATTAAGAAAAACAGAGAAAATTCGGATTAGCCAATATCCAGTATAGTTAAATTATTTATGTAAATTTGATAATATCATGCTATAGACCCAATATAGTAACATCTTTTTATGCAAAAAGAACAATCTTTAAACTTTTGAAATAGAAGTAGGCATCACATGATTGGCAACAGTATTTTTTATTCTTAATGTTAAGGAAAAAGATAATGACCTTGACCTGACCTTGCCTCTAATATAAAACGGTCAAATTTAATTTTAGTGATACCATTACCTGATATTGTCGTCTTGATTCTGTGGAAATTTCATTAATTTTTAAATACAAGAAGTATGAGAAGAATCCTACCTTAAAAGGATTATAGTGCTAAATTCGATAGCGAAAATTTAATGAGCATCTGAATGACAAGGCTTCATATTAAATCTAGCAGCAGCTTGGACTTTCAGTGGGTGTGATATGCGTATACTATATTTACTTGAATTAAAGTTGACTATATATTTGTACTTAAAAAACCGTTCGCAGCTAGAGGACAACCAATTTTCCTTTGGATTGATTTGTACAAACACTTCTTCCTATAATCAAAGGGTAAAGGTGTATGTCATCTTGTTTGTCAGCAACATCTATCAGTAGGAATAAGTGCAAGTATGAAAACGCCCTCTACCAGTGAAATATGGAGATAACAAACAGTGCTTAAGCTCAAAATCCATTTAAACAAATGAAAACAAAACAGGAGCAGAACAATCATGAACCTCCAAAAAACCACGGGAGGTGGGGGGGGGGGGGGGTGGGCAAATGTCATCGAGATGTAAGCATTCCCTGTCGACTGGTGACGCCGGCCATGTCATGGTCGTGTAAAGTAAAAATCAATGTGTATAAATAATGACCTTACAACTACAATTGGTCAGTCAGCATTTGACCAAATGAAAGATCATATTTGTTGACAAGGTCATAATGTACCAAACATCATGGTTCCTTTTGGTTCCTGGTGGAACATAGGGCCTCGGCAACAGTTCTCCATCGCACCCTGTTTTGGGCAGCCCTTTCAGTTGTTCCCAGCTATGTCCACATTGCCTGATCTCCTCTTCACATGACCTTCGCCAAGTTTTCCTGGGACGCTCAACTCCTTGGGGGTTCCACTGTGTGGAGTGTAATGTCTCCTGATGGTTTTCGGAGGGTATGTGCAATTCACCGCCACTTTCTACGGGCTATTTGTTTAGTGATTGGGTCTTGATTAGTTTTTTTCCCACAGATTCTTGTTGTTTATAGTTTCTGGCCATCTGATGTTTAGTATGTGGCGCAGACATCTGTTTGCGAAGGTTTGTAGTTTGTTGAAGGTGGTGTTGGTGACTCTTCATGTTTCAGACCGGTAGAGGAGCACAAACTTAACATTGGTGTTATAGATCCGGATTTTTATGCGTGTGGACAGTGCTGTTGAACTTCACACAGACTTGAGGGTGATGAAGACGTGTCTTGCTTTATTAATTCTTGCTTTTATGTCTTCATCTGTTCCACCAGTGGCTGTGACGATGCTGCCCAAGTGTGTAAAGGAGTCTACATCTTTAAGGTTGTGCTCTCCAAGCGTTACTGGTGTTTGCTGTTTGTTGTGGAGCTGCATTACCTGTGTCTTTTCGATGTTCACCTTTAGAGCTGCATGTCTTTGCTGCTTCTTTTGCAAGCCTATTTGTCTTGAGCTGCATATTCTCATACTTCTGAGACATGAGGCATAGATCGTCTGCAAAGTCGAGGCCTTCTCCTTTCTTACTATTATCTTTAGTTGTCTTCTGCATGACCCAGTCCACTACAACTAGAAAAATCATTGGTGACAGTAAACAGCCTTGTCTTACCTCTGTCTGCACTTCAGACGCTTCCGTAAGCTTTCTATTGTGGATAACTTGGCATGTTGCTTCGTCATACAATTGTTGTATGAGGTTGATAAAGGTAGGAGGCGTTCCATAATGCTGTAGCAGTTACCAGATGACTTTTCTATCAACACTATCAAAGGCCTTTTCAAAGTCTATGAAGTTCAGATACAGTGTTGACTGCCACTCCAGTGACTGTTCGATTATTATACGTAGAGTGGTGGCGATCTGTACAGGACTTGTCCTTTCTAAAGCATTTCTGGGAGGCATTAGCAGAATCTGCAGATGTTATACATGAACTTAAATGTGGAAAGTGGACGATTGAAAAATTGAAGTCATCACAATCGTGATGTTTGGGTGTAGGTTACCATTAATTTCTTTATCCAGTAAATATCCAAATATGAAACAGATGTGTTAAACTAAATTGTTTTTAGTCTCAAGTTTACTGGGATATATCGAAATGACATACGAATTAAAGTAACTATTGTTTATTGAAACTAGTAATACTTCGTCGGTATATCAATTATTTTAGTTAAAGGTCCCATAAAGTGCTTTCTTTTATCTGGAGTACAAGTTTTTCAAAGACATTTGCTTCATATGAACACAAAAATAGGTCTACTAATAACGAGACTCATTTGGTACCCATGTGAATAGAATATTGGAAGACCTGATATCCAAAAACTACATACTAGATATTGTCAACCAGAAACTCAGAATCTTTTTCTTATCAATTTTTAAATATTTATGTGTACAACTTTAAGTTAAAAAGACGTTATTAACAAGGTGTTTAATACCAACTGTAATCATACAGTCTACCTTTTAAGCGTCCATGAAAACTGTAGATGGTAATTCATAAATGCCATGTATGAACAAGTATGAACAACGTAGCCCCATCCAAGACATCTGGACCGTACGACAGCAGTAAGGAATTTCATATCTTTTGTGTACAGTTAGGTATTAATTATTATCAAGGAAACTGTTTGTCTGTTAGGTGCCCATGGGTACAAAAGATTTTCGAGTATGTAAGGTTAGTATTCAAAGGTTTCTTAGTATGTAAGGTACATGTGTTTTTAATATATGACCAAATGAGCCCATTCCTAGGCCTGAAACAATGAACACACCTGTCAGTCATCATTGAGCTATAAATACCACAACTTTGTAGAAGAGAATGTTTAGTGTTCATTATAAATATGAAAATGGTTTGCTTATCAGATGAGCACAAGGAGAGAAGTACCACAAGATACAATCGTTTTTTTCAATGTATAACTAACTTTACCCCTGCAACGGAATCCTAGGGTCATGGATGTCACAGTTCTAGTAATGGGTTTAGTGTTTATTATCATGTCAACGATTTTCCTTTGTCTAGTAGATATACCGGTATGTTTTGAAAATTTTAAAGGTTTCTGTCCTTCTCTGAGGCACCAAGGAGACAATATCGATAAAATTAATATTTTTTTTCCATTTGCCCTCAGATTAATCAGCAAAATTAATTGAATGTGTTGTAATTTTTACAAAAGCTCAGAAGTAAACAAAAGACCCACAAAACCAGACAATGGACAAAAACATAATACACTAATATATGAGTGTCTCATGTCACCTACTTTTTTGAAAGTTAACTAAACAAAGTTTCTTTCAAGCAGTGTGTTAATGTTTGTAAAACATTTTAACAACTAACACAAATAACATACTGTAAACGTATTAATTTACATTTAGCGGTGTATTCTATTTAGCGATTTTGGCGGAAAGCAGAGTCCGCTAATTCAACTACATCGCTAAATGTCTTGAATATTAACTTTTATGACTAGCAAATTTAGATAGCGCTAAATCAAATCCACGCTAACTTGCTGAAAATTGAATTTCCGCCAAATATCGTACACGCCAAATATAATACATTTACAGTATTTCTGGACTTAATTTTTGAATCAGTAGAATTTAGATAAAACAAATAAAATCCAAAGAAAATTAAGAAATATATTCTCTCTACAGCTGTATATTCATTTATGTATTTCAATTCTACAGTATTTTTTTTCTAATTTTTTTTTACAAATGTTAAAATCAAAATATTTTGTAGTCAAAACAATGTATGTTTAATAGTATATAAAAGAATACACATATGATACAATATAAAACATGGCATACATTCAAATAATGAAAAGTATTACAGTCAAGCTTTTCTTGGCAACAGAATATGCATGATTTAATTAATCATAAGTTTGCATTTAATTAGGTACAAAAGCAGTAAAAAATTGTCATGTTTTCTGATTTCAGTGTATGTCTTTTTAAGCACAATGACAACAGCTTGAGCAAACTTTACATATCTGAAACCCGGATGTCTTGGAAAGCTAAAACTGACAATGCACCAACACACTGTTTGTATAGGAACTAATAAGTTTCGCTACGTCTGTGTTTACACTTTACAAGGAAATTATTTCTGTTATGATCCATCCTGGTTGATAAAGCTAAAACAAATTTCCTTAATATATCTTATTTTTTTTTACAAAAAAAAATGGCATACACTGTATATGTCATGATTAAAATTAAAAATAAAATCTTCCCCTTAAGTAGGTGGATCTAAACTCTTCTTCTTATGCAATTATACGTACATGTATTTCCACATTACTACACTTCTTCGTTATATTATGCACTTGTATTAAGTAAACTGCAGTGGACACTGAAATCTATGAGTTTATGAGTAATGTTTGAGCTTCTTTGTAGAAATGCTTCTTTTATAGCAGGAAGTTGGTTTGTTATGTCCAGTTCAACACTTCACCACAACAAAGAATTCAACTCCTTTCCCCTTTGCCTTAAATTCTTGTGGTGGTACATTAGTATGAAGTTATGAAGGGATACATTATTGGTGTATTTGAGCTCTATCTTCTTCTCATTTGAACTTCAGAGAAATCTATATCATCCTCATCCTCAAAGTCCCACTGATTGGCCTTTTTAATAGTTGCTACTGCTGTTACTATGGACGCCGCTATGGTGACAATTCCCGCCAAAATGCAAATTCCCCAAGGGAATCCTAGTGTCTGCAGGTCGGGTTTTAGATTGGTAGTCAATTCTTTGTGCAACGCTACAAATACTATTGCACCTCCAAGTATAAATAAACCTGAAAGAGAATTTTAGAAATACATGTTACTAAACAACAAGTTCATAAATTATTAGCAAAACATTTCATGAAAATATGCATAAATTTACCAATGAATAAACATTTGAAACTTCTCTCCTATCAAAGATTTGATCAATTTTCCAAGCAAATGTTTATATGAACATTAAAACATAATTATTAATTGTACCTTATTTCTTTTTCGTACATTTAGTATAAGATATTACAAATTTAAAATACTGTACTTACTTGAGGCGCCCAGAAGGTAAATAGAGGCAGATCTGTTACAGTCGTATCTTATACACATGTATAGGAGATGGAAAATTAAGGACAGGAAGTTCAGCAGAATTCCGAAGGCACCAAAGGCACGGGATATAAACAGCCATTCTGAAAATTGTCAAAACACAGATTTTAAGGAGACAGTAATCATTGTAATTTAAATTTATTGATAAGATAAGTTTGGACCCTTTCTTTGATAAGACTGTCAAAGATACCTCTCATCAATGATAGATACGATTTCTTGAAATAGAACACTAATTTTATTTTCTTTACTTTCTCATATATATAATTTTGTTGTTGACCATTTTAGTAACATTTTAGAGTGCATCTTGAAATATGGAGATTATGAACAGTGATCAAGCCTTAAACTCCGTTGTAGAAAAACCCATAGAGAGCTAGCTGAGCAAAAAGGAACCTTTCAAACACCATAGAGGAGTGAGAGTCCCCTATTTACGGGTAATACCTGCATTAGAAAATTCAGTGTAGATAATGGCTTAATATTATATAGCAAGTAAAAAGTCAGTTAGCATTCGACTTTATGATAGATAGTTTTTGCTGACAAGGTCATTGTATTCAACAAATATTTGTAGAACTCGAAATGATGATTTTTATCAAACAGTTGAAATCCTTTTTTTCATCAAATTGTTCATCAATAGCTTGCCTCATTTTAGGAATTGTTGGTAATTAGAGTATAACACTCTTCTGTATTGAATCAACTGTGTGGCATAAAAACTCCGTAAGCAGGTGATCATATATTTCTACATAAATGAGGAAAGCTGTGGAAAGACAAATCATAAAGTATTGTTTGAGGTTACGATTAATGTCTTTTTAATGGTAAAAATCTTAATATAAGTTATACATTGTATGTGTCAGACTCTTTAAGTGATATATCACATCAACATATGAATGCAAGTAAGACTATTATTAATTGATAAATCATAAATCGTCATCGATTTATCTAAATGTAGCTTTGAATACAACAGCAAGTGTTTTCTTCTCGTGAATTAGTTTTTGAAAAAAAAAAAATTCAAGGTTGGCGGCCACGCCATATTAATTAAGCTTTTCCAGGGGAACTTGACTTTTTTTTTTAATATAACTTAATGATTGAAATTCAGTCTGTCTTGTATAGTGTTCGTCTGGTAAAGATCAATTCAGAATTCCCTTCTCACATAGAAAATCTCATTAGTGTTACAAACATTTCTATGTCAACCATGCATGTAAGAACTGAAAGTTTACACAGTCTTGAAGCAACAAAGTGTCATTATAATAATCATATAAATAAATAACGAGGGAAGCTTGGCTGTATCTAATGTTTTAGTCTGATAAGAAATGCTTAGTAAATAGACTATGCGAATATATTCACAAGAAAGATGGTTCGTATAAGCGTTTTTTTTTCAAATACTTGTATTTTCTCTGGATAAAAAATATTATAAGGTCAAGGACGGTAAAATCAAGATAGCTGCTGGGAGAAGCTTTAGATTAGGCAGATAACCTTAATTTCTGGTTGTTTTAGGACCCGTTTAAAGGGGATCTTTTCTATAACATTAACTACTTAGAGGAACATGATCCCGCTCATGTTAACATCACAAACATTCCTGAAATACTTTGCTCCAAAGAAGAGCAAGATGAAAAACTGTTCTAAAATCTAGCTTATCCCCTTTGATCTAAGACATCGTTTTATACATGTATGTCTAATTACGTATTAGTACATTATGGCTAAATATATAATTGAGATGGAAGTAAGATTGTGATCCACTTATTTTTTCCGTCTTATTATAAAGTTTGACATAAGATTTTGTACATGTATTTATTTGAATGCCGCTCAATAAGGAAGACACCAGCATATCTGATGATAAAGTGGCTTTAATTTATTCCATGAACATAGTGAAATATAAGAGTGCAGGCTCTACATGTATACATTAATTCTGAGGACAGAAATTTTACACCGCTTCAGTTTTTGTGGTATTTGTACTTAGTCTGAATTACTGCATTACAAAATAAGTTACAATTTCCGCCCTTACTCATAACACTCACTTATAATGGGTTATGTAGATAAGCAGGAAATTTATTTGCAAATAGTGTGCCCCGAATAAGTCGTTGAACTTCAACGCATTTTTTCATGAAAAATACGATTTAAAAAATCAATTTTAATTTAATTTCCCGCTTTTATTTTAGGGTTTTAGATATAAAACGACAACAATTGAACAAAAACAAATTCACAAATGCTATCATTTACTGCCTGTTTGTTTTGGTGAAGATACGAATTTTTACCCGAGGACATCTGCAAACGGAAGACTTTTCCCCCATCGCATTATCAACAAAGAAAATTGAGTGTAAAGATGAACATTGGGCGACAAAACATGTACTCAGTATAAAATGTCAGAGATCAAACAAAAGAATGACTGGTACATCATTATGTTAATCTCTTAATACAGTGGAAGTGATTTAAAGTATCGCTTACTTGAAAGGAAGCAATTAACATTACTGTCTTGCTAGACGAGTGTACGGTTATTTCACGAATATTTTATTTTCTGAAGAGGAAAAATATGTCCCCAGTATCAATGTAGAATGACGTATGAAATAAAAATAAACGGAAGACTCACCCCTTCCTCCTTCGATCTCAATCACTGTTTTGGTTCTCTCCACATCAGCTTCATTCTCAACCGAGCCTAGCATAGACACAACAATGGTATGTCTAGCCGAGGGGTCATTGTAGGACCACCAAGTGGGTATGAAATACCCCGCCACCTGTAGCAGAAAGGCAAAAATAACAATAACAAGCGCGATGTAATCCCATGGTTTTAGTCGCTTTCTTTCCATGGTTGTTCAGCCCACCAGTCATCAGGAAACGACATCGTACGCGGATGTGAAGCAACGCCGGAAGTCGCGCGGGTTTGGAATGTTTGGTGTCAGAGCCATGTTACACACGGTTGTGCTAAGATGTCGGACATGGCGATGATGTGGAGGCAGAGAATCAAAATATCAATACGTTCCCGCAAGGCATCGTGTGATACTGTTTTGTAGAAATCTATTTAATATGCAAATAGCGCGATCGAAGTACCCTCATCCAATATGACTGACACATCAATTCTACGCATTTATGAAGGCAGCTTTAAATTAGGAGACACATATTTGAAGTTCATCACGTTAATATTTTTTTTTCAAATTTTCTGTATACTAATATCATTTCACACTGAAATGAATGTAATAAAAGCTTGTTTAGAAACTTTTTATTTTATCTAGAAATTATTGACATTTTAGATGATGTCTTTGAGCTATTCATCTTATTTTGACCTCCAGGGCACTTTTTTATATGCCATAATTTGCATTCATTTTGGTGACCACACTGCTGATTGCTTTAGAGTTTTTGATGTCATCCAATGTTTGTTTATATAAATTTGTGTCAGTCCTGTTTTAATGTATTTTTAAAGATCGCTTTAAATGAATATTGTATATAACTTTTCATTTTTCTATGACGCAAGCCGCAAACGATGAAAAAATTATTGAAATATCAAAATCTTTTCCCAAACTTCTTCAGTTCAATTTGTTTACACCATGTACAAGATTGTTCTACCGGTATATGTTGAATTCTGTCATTTTAAAAGACCTGTTATTTTACTCTCCAAATCCATTGAAATCGAAGATAATGAAGATGTTTCGCAAGATTTTAATTTTAAACTGCATCTTCAATTGTGCAACTGTACGTATAGATATTTCACACTGAGAACGTTGCAATGAATAAATATCTTTCTTTATAGAATAATACAAGGGTGCGGATGACAATAAATATGAGTTTTGGGGTGTTTTCATAACGAATTTTTCACATTCCTGGTCAGTTGGTGCGTCATGCAAAATACTAGTAAACTTGCGCCTCCCTACACAGTGACGCATGATGTATATTTCCTATTTGATTAGAATCGGTTTTAAACAGATGAAGATACTATAAGTTTAAGAAACTTAATATAGGAATTTTGAGAAAAATTTAAGTCACATAATTTACCAAAGCAATCGATCACATCAAAACGTCCGACTTTTCAACACTAAATACAACCATTTCCATGGATAAATTGTACTCCGAGCTTTTTAACATTGTAGATTGGTTGTTTCAATAAAAATATTAATGACACTCATAACGTCATTGGATATCTACAAAGTTATTTAATAAAAACTTTTGGATTTAAACAAAAGTACACAGACTCTGAGGTTTTTATTCAAAAGGTGATATTTTACAATATCTATCATAATGTAGCTTTTAGGATCAAGTCTTGCAACAAAGTGCATGCTTGGATCCATTGCGGGTGGGTACTAACTGTGTCCCGTATCATGAAATATAGTTACATAATGGAGATAAAGTACAGTATTCAAGCTCAAAAGTGCAGTAAACAATACAAAATTGGAGCAGAGCAAACACGGACCTTTCAAACATCAGAGGTGGGATCAGGTACCATGCATGGAAGAGTGAGCATCCTCTGGCGACCGGTCACATCTTCCGAGTTCTCCTTGTCATGATCGGCAAATAAAAGAAAAAATCCGTTTTCGATTCATTGTGTAAATAATGATCTAACAATGGGTATGAAAAACGTCAGTCAGCATTTGACTCAATGATAAATTGCATTTTTGCTGACAAGGCCATTGAATCGACCATAGAACTTACGAAATAATGACTCTAAACGAGACTGGTGATATTCTTGTTTCATCAACTTGTTTGACAATAATTCTCCTCGTTTTAGAAATTGTTTATACCAAGAGCATGCTCTTGCGTATCGAATCAACTGAGAGATATAAACTCTGTATGCAGGTGATGAAGGTATGTTGCTGCATAAGTAAGGGAAGCTGACGATTGAAATGTTAAAGTCATCACGTTTATCATAAAGCTCGGATGTTAGATTTGCCATTAACGTCCTTTTCAAGTAAAATATCAAAATATAAAATAGATGTGTCCGGTTCTGTTGTCTTTTATTTCAAACTCACCAGGATATATCGTACTATGGACATATGAATACAATTCACACAAGGATACAATTAATCATTATTGATTGACAATACGTCATCAATATATCTAAATGTCGAGTTAAAGGCCACAGCAAATGCTTTTCACGAATAAGAATAGTTTTAAATGCAACATTTCTTGTATGCTAAAGTCGATATAATGATTATCGGTCGACGGTTTGCTTTCTCCTCCATGAAAACCTGATCCCACCTCTGAAGTGTTTAAAGGCCAATGCATGCTCTGCTCCGAATTTATATTGTTCCACAGGACTTTTGAGATTAATAACTGCCGTTATCTTTATATTTCATGGAAGTATTAGAAGTGAAAAACCATTAGGTGTTTGCAGTTAAAGTGCACCAATTTATTAAACAATAAAAAAACAGAAACATGGCAGAAAACTGAAAATAACATAGCAGAAAATGCATATTTAAAATGAACACTTCAATTATAGTATACAACCAAGAGATCTAGCAATAACTAATAGCTACCTGCATCTGTTTAAGACAAAAAAATAATAAAAACATTGAAGCTCACAATACAGTTGCATATTATTGGCTAATGGAAAGTAAAGTTTATCAGTTAAAAATTAAAATACATGGTTTATTATTCAACTTAAAATTGCCACAGGCATTTGCTCATTTAAATAATACACTTGCAAATTAATGCAGCGTACAGACCGTAAACCATGAGTCTCAGCTAATGGAAAAATATTGAAAAAAGACCCCGTTATCTATTTTTTATTTTAAAACATATACAAATGATTAAGGGCAAGTTCCAAATGTGTAAGATAGAACTGTACAACATAAATAAATCTGACTGTATTTGTCAAAAAGAAGATATACAAAAGCACAAAAAGTACAACATTCAAAATGTAATTTATAGAACTGGAGACATAAAACATCTCCCTTTTCCAAGACCAATTCTTTTCAAACAGTGTTAACAACACATCAAGTCAAAGAGAAAGAGAAATTATAGATGCTTGCAAAGCGAAAGCTTGATGAAAAAAGAGAGAGAAAACTCTCCCAAGAGTGGTAAAAAAAATACGAACTCTGATACAACCATTATACCTAAGGGTGACCTAAGCAATAATCAGAAAAATTGAAACTGTGCTGACCAAAGCAGATCAACTTTAAACAACTGCACCACACATAATTACCAAAGTCAGAGATAACTGTACTTCATTTTAATAGTTCTAGCATCATATGGCAAAGGATCAAAATAAAAAGAAAACGGTGTTGGCTGAATTGTGACTAAAACATCTACAGTTGGTTTAAGCAGTTCTACTGCAAGTTACTGTTTATATTTAGTGTTATGAGTTAAAAAGCACATATAAATTTGAACAATCATACTGTCCCAGATATATACATTAATCATGAACACAATATGGTACTACGTAATATGTATACAATCTTAGACTAGAATTGAAACTAAAAAAAAAACAATCTTTATGTAGTTCATTTTTGTCATTTATAAAATGCTGAAAAATTTGCCTTATTTACATGTGATTCTTCAAAATTTAAAGTATTAAAAAAAAACCCCACAAATTTACTTATAATCATGTAAATGACAGGTCTTTCCATGAATAACTTAAGTAGAAATTTTTGCTTTTATACACAAATAAGGATCGAAACGTTGATGTCTTTAATGAGTAAAAAGCTATTTATATGTACATATGAGATTGTTTCTTTTGCTTTAACAGAACCGGGCAAATATTCAATATCCTTGAAATATCTTGTAAAATTGTACGCCTTGCATATAGTCAAAACAAATAAACATACATGTTTCAAAATCATATTGTTTGTCTTATGTACACTGTACACGTTTTTCTAAATAAGACAAGCAAAAATTCATATGTCCCAGATAATTAACTGTATCTTAGTATACGTGTAATTAATTAATTAACAGAAAATGTACATGATACTGAACTAATGCAGCTGCAGGACTGATCCTAGATTTGAACCTTTTCATTTTCAAAGAAATCGTACATCAGAGTAAGTCAACACCGTCAATATATAAGTTTAAAAATAACCGCAAAAAACAGAATTACGTTTAAAAAAATAATCTAAGAGGGAAAAATTAAGGGTACATGTACTGATAATCTTAATTAAGTTCCTTCCTGCATTTATTGCCAATGAAAAAATAACGATGATCTTAAAATACTTGTGTCATCTTGTGACCTATCCAATACATTGTATTTTAATTGTCTGCCCTATAAAATTCCAGTTACGTTGGAGGTACCAATTGGCTAAGCATACTTAGGTGTACGTATAGTTTCCTGTTTACACAAGTTGATTTTCTTGTTTAACTTAAATTTTTTCCACTCTAACAACAGAAAAGCTGAATTATCCAATGATCTTAACCTGATGGTATACTCGTATTTAAATAAAATCAACGATTTTTCTGTTTTAAAGAAAATGCCGTGAAAAATTACATGAAAAAAATCACCATTTTTAAAAAATAAACTCTCTATTATGCTTTTTATGTACACCAAAACTAAATACCCTACCTTACAAATAAAGGTAAAAATGTCTATTTATGCAAGACTGAGATCAGACGTATGGCAAAATACTAATACTATCGGACTTTGAATATATATCAGAGGCGAGATTCTTTTTATACTGCAAACGCACGCCAATGGAACTCATAAAATTGTACATATAAACTTTTAATTAATTCCTACTTGGTTAAAAAAATCTTTCGCAGTCTACAGAAATTATATACTAAACATTTTAATAATTTCCTATGAAGCAGACATCTCAAATATCCTCTGGAATCGTGTGAAGGGGTATCCGAATGGATCTCGATCCTCCGGAATCCTCCGATTCAAAGACTTCGTCCACATACTCATTCATTAGACGTCTCTGTGGGCGATAGATTCTGTGGTTTCGGTAAAACCGGGAACGTCGTGAGGAGCGTCTGTGGGGACTCTGTGGTGGGGATCCAGGGATCTCTGTAGGCGGGGAGTGGCTGACTAAATCAGGAAGTCGGCAAATGACCACATACTCCCCTTCTCCCTCCACTAAAAGAAAAACGTGTCACGTTTTAATAACACATTATACTAGTACGAAACATCTTAAAAGTTTTCCAGGCTTTTTTACGATTTTGATATTTTACATACCAGGAAAACGTCAGAATTGGCGCGATTACGAAATTTAGAAAATTCATCGTCTCTAACCGAAGTGGATTTTTGATACTTGCGAACCGAACTAAATGCCGAAATCAGAATTTATCAATAGCACAATGTTTCTAGTACTCACTAATATCGATGAAAAGAAAACATCACTCCATTTTTCGTTCCAGGACTTGCAATTAAGACAAATCTCGACAGTCTGATAAAATGTTTTCATGGATTGCATATTTTATAAATGAACTAAAAACGACATTGGTAAGTTCTATTGATAACTTGTGAGTTTGACATTTGATTTAGTATAAAGTCAACCCGAAAATGCCGCCTCCGGTTGGAGGCGGCGAATTCCCAGTTTTCGTACTGACGCCAATTCTGACGTTTTCTTGGCACGTAAAATATCAAAATCGTAAATAAAGCAATAAAGCAAAGCAAGGAAAACGTCAGATATTTCGGACTACATGATTACGTGTATTACGTGTATTTTCAAAAATATTTTGAAAACTTACACATGTACTTAAATAAAAATTTGGAAGATTTATTGCTTCAAGGCGTGGAACTAGCTTACTGCTAGTCTTTACTGGTAAGTAAATTTAAATTCTTTTCTCTTTCCCTACAGATAGTGTTTTGCAAAGAAAGATAACTCTAAAATGTTCTCTAGTGTTCAGAAAAATTGATTAAACAAAAAATTGAGGATGGTGTCACAAGAAGAGAGATTTTATAGATTGTGCTTTCAAGTTGCCAATTGAAATGCTCTAGATAAAATTTTATAATACCTGATGAAATACAACATTGTTAACATAAACATGATAAAGATACAATCATATACATGTACATGTTATTGGCAGTGAAAGTGAAAATAAGAATTTCTGTGGAATTAAGGCTAGCTGCAGCACATATTAATAAACACACATCTAAACTGCAAGATGATGACCATGTCTCTGGTGTCCTGCATAGTGCATAATAGCAATAAACAATGAAAGATCTTTGTTCCAGATATGTAAAAGGCACCTTATATGTAACTTCAAGCACATTTATTCATATATGTCTCCAAACTTTAATAAATACATGTAAAGAATTGTGATGTAAAATTCAGATGGCTGTGTAACAAATTCAAGTAAAAACTAGAGACACAAAAACACACAGATAATTGCAACCCCCCCTCCCCCCCCCCCAAAAAAAAAATTAAAGTCACATCTTGATCATTTCGGCATTCTTTGTTGGCACAAAATTAGTAAGCACTGGCTACACAAGATAATAAAATAAGCAAGAGAAACTGCTAAATATTTACCATAATTTCTATTCATTGTGGCTTTTCGCTTCTTGATGCAGTGCCATGACACCAACAGACTCACAATAACAGTCACGACTAGAAAACACAGTACACCAATAAGGATATACGCCAGCAGCCTCCAGGTATCATTTTCTCCCTCCAAGTACAAAAGATCTCTTTGAAATGGAAGTCTTGATGTTACCTTGGGAGAATCATCCACTATAAAAGTCTGAAAAAGATTTTTGATAATTAACATTAATTTGGATTTCTGATATGTATAACCTGACAAATTTTAAATAAACTTCTCCCTATATACAGAGATATATTATATCTGATGAATGATGTCAATGACAAAAAAGGAAAAAAAGATAAATTTTGTCTCATCATATAAAACACTTTTACCGTCGGCTATTTTTTTTTAATTAAAATCTTTCTATATATTTTGAACATATTATACACTACAAGTACTATATACCTTTATAAATATCACAACATTTAGAGATAACATTAGTGATTACTTAACATGCTTAAAGCAATATGTTGCATTTTTGAAAATTTTATTTGGTTGTTAAAATGTGTTATTATGATAAATTTGTATTAAAAACATTTATGATCAATTAGACTAAAATAAAGCAGAAGTAAGACTTTTAATACATATGTATTTTATAAAAGAAATCATTATTGTACACTAATGTAATTTTGAACTTCAATTGGAGCTTATATACCAAATGTGAACAATTAGTTTATTAATGTTATTTTTTCTGTCATTGAAATAGTTATTTACAATTTTGCAACAAAAAATTCTGACATCAAAGTTGCACTCATATTGCTTTAATCATGATTTAGGGTTCATACTTACAAAGTTTAAATGCTTTAGGTCCATACAGACCACATCTGATGTATTTGTGCATGGCGTCCCTGTAATTTGTGGTAGCTGGCACTTAGAACATGGCTGACATTTCTTCAAGGAATTGTCCCAGTATTTTAAATACGTACAGTTCCTCACACTTGCACAAATCCCCACAAATAAAACCAAGATATTCACTTTCAAACATTCTTGTAGCATGGTCACCTGATAATGAAAAAAAAAAACATGCAGTTTACAGGTACATAATATTAACTAAATTTGCAAATATTTTTTTATAAAGAGATAGCTCAATGCACAATTATTTGAACTTGGAATTATTTTGATACTTGGAATTTATTGTTTTCAATAAGAAGTCCTAATTAGACTAATTCAGACAATTAATATGGATTTCTATTGTTTGTTGTCTTTAGAATGACTAACTTAAACAGCTAAAATGAATTTTCTCATAAATATTGGTTAGTCACTACTATCTTTGACAACTAATATGAGTTTTATACCTACATGTACTGAGGGAGGTGATTGAAGCTGAACCAGGTATGAAATTTTCTAACCCTACTTTATCATCCTGTACACTGTCACTACAAAACTATGTAACAAATTTACCCTATCTATGAAATATCTATGTACGATATGTACTCACCTATAAGTCGGTCTGCCTATAAGTCAGTTGTATTTTTTAAACTCATATTAGAGGGATAATCCCCTTAAAATACAAACCTTTAATAACTTGCCTATAATTTGGACAAAGAGTTTTGGACCAAAGATTAACTCCCAAAAAACTGACTTATAGGCAAGTATATACCAGTGTTTTCCCTTTATTTCAAAGTAAAGGGTTAGAGATAAGTTGTAATAGTCTAGGGGCTGAGGTTTATGAACAAAATCTCAGTGGACCTAACAGCAAATTTTTATTTCAAAACGACATTTTTGTCAATTGAAGCGGTCAATTTGGCCGGTAGCCGGTTCTTCTTAGGGAAAATACTGATATACATGTACAGTATTGTCCATGGTTTGTAAAATTGTTTATCTCTTCTATATTGTTTCATCACTCTTACACAGTGCCTACATGTAATATATTAGGGCGAGCAGAAATATTTATACTATTCACTTTTAATCCACTGGTAATTTAGATTGGGCTCATCAAACTGCACGTGACACTTTGTGTGTCTAGACTCTGATGTCAAATGACATCATATTTAATTTGCATTACCAAACCCAAAGACTTAAATGAAGAACATTTATTTTTTATCTGCAATATATCCATTAAATCAAAGTGAGTTTATTTTTTGTTAAACCTTTTTTTGTTATTCTTGCAAAAGTGAAGCATAAACAAGAAGTGCATTCTGGGTCAAAAAGTAACGGTGGAAAAAAAACTGTTTGGATCAGTGTATAAGTTAGAATTTTCTCTTTGCTCAAGTGCTTGTTGGACTCACTGAGTGTTGAAAGAATTTCAGTAAAGTGAGAAAAATGTTCCTCTCATTATTACCTTATCTAACCTTTAATTTAAGTTGTAAACAGTTGCTCTGCAAATCTTATTTATTTCAAGCCAGGGTTTCAACAGAGGTGGGGTAATTATAGCTACAGAGCTAAATATACTGATTATACTGGACCTGTTACATACGACGTCATGTGACGTTAGACTTAAGAGTCTAGATGTACCAAATGCAAATGTCTTGTGTGGTTTGAGGAGACAGATGATCATGGGATCTAAATTTAAAGTAAAATATGTTTCGCTCACCATAACATAAATTAAAAGTGAACAGGTATCTGCACTCGATCTCATAACCAGGTTGGACACAGCCCACTACAAGGTCATTTTACTCCTGTTTGCTGGACAACCTGTTAACAACTTAACAGGTCCAATCCAAAGACTATTTCTACCTATGTAGCTATTAATAGCTACGTAGGTAACTATTATATCAAACCCACCCAAAGTAGCTATTTTACCTACTTTTTGTATTATCTGCATTTTGTGGCCAAAAGACTGAACGGCGCAACATGATGAATACCATATTTTTTTATACAATCACACTAATGATGAATAAGACAAAATTTTGGCCAAAAAATGATAAATATACAAATTAGCAATTAACATTAGTTTCTATGCAAAATTGATAATATACGAAGTAATCATTTTTTGGGCAAATTTTTGCATAATTAGTGTGACTGTATCAAGAATTTTGAGCTTACAACGTTGCGCCATTCTTGCATTTGGCCACAAAATGCATGTAAAGCATGAAGTAGGTAAAATAGCTACTTTGGATAGGTTCAAATACGTACGTAGCTATTGATAGCTACGTAGGTAGAAACAGTCTTTGGACAGTTGGATTGGACCTGGTTAATGGTCGCAACGTCATCAGTTCAGAAATGTAAAAGCATCAGATCTGATATTTCTGGAAAATTTTATATGAAAGATCGAGGTAAAGTATCTTCTAAGGAATACTTACCGAAGCATAAACCTCCTTCAGGTTACCATTATATCACTCTGGTCAAGAAAATAGTCAATCATTCAACCTCAACTCGACCTAAAACGTAACCGGAAAATTAGAGTTTAACAAGTAGAGGAAAGTGAATCCATATAAACAAAAGAATTCCGGAATGATAGAAAAAGCGGGGAATGATGCTAGGAATTATAAGGTGAGTCCCATCCATCCGATTTTCAGAATTATTTACTAAATATTAAGTAAAATCATTTAAAAAAATTAAGTAAATTTTATTTTGACCTCCTTTTCCCGGGAAACATGCATGAATCAGGAATAAATGAAATTAATATTAATAAAAATCCGCAATGGGACTAAATTCTCTATCCTTAAATGTCCGTCAAGTACATGTACACAATACTCTGATATTATATTAAAGTATTTTATAGTGGAAAAGGATTGCCCGCGAGAAATTTTCAAAAATTTCATTAATTAAGCAGTAGTTAATTACAAAAGTTTGCATTGAAGTCTATGGGAAAAAATGTTTTTTCAAAATGAAAATTCAAATAATTTGAATATCCATAAATCCTGCGGTGGAAAGATGCATTGAAACATTAAAAATAGAATGAAAATTGAAAACAATTTTTTTACCAGCTTTTTTTTTTTAATTTTTTTTTTATCATTTAAAAAAGGGGAGATAACTCTTACCAAAATTTAAGGTCATGAATTAGGACACATCCCACTAAACATATACTTATAGTAATAAATGGGAAGTATGTCTAAATAAACTGAGTATTCAATGCCTATACATATCTGTTACGTTTTTAATTTCATTGAATTTGTTCCTATTAGGGATTGAAGACCTTAAGGCAATTCAAATGATCAGCAAAATTCTAAATTTGTTGATTTACAGAGGAGATACAGAAATTAGAATTCTTCATAATGTAAACAAGGCTCGTGCCTTGTTTTTGTTTACACATAGAAAATATCACATTTATAATAAAACGAGATTCAGCATATCATTGGAAATTGTCTAATCTAATTTAGAATTAACTTATTTTTTGAAAAATCTGCTTTGATCGAACATAAATTATATTTAGCCTATGTATACAAAAACGTGTCACGGGCCTTTGTGTAACAAAGATTTTTAGATCTAAATCTGTCTTTTATCTCGACAACTGAAATTCTAATTTCATTAAAAATACCTTAGTTAAGCATTTGTAAATATAAAAAAATAGAAAAATAAATTTGGAAATTTTTAGCTGAAACTGTGTCCATGTACCTTTAAGACACCTAAATGTTGTTAAGACAAAGTTTTAAGCAAAAAAAAAAAAAAACAAAAAAAAAACCTCAATGGGGATGTCCTCAGATCTTTGTACGGCGACCATCACAATTTCACCTTCGCAGATATCTGATTTTAATTAGATAGAGTTTTTTTATTATGATAAATGTATAAATTTTTGTAAAGAATACGACGGCCATTTCAATATATATCTTTTTATCGTTTATTTCTGAAGAGACAATGGAACATTTCAAACAACGACAAAAACAAAGCATATAGCAATACAAATGAATTACGTGTGGTATTACATATTATTCTTTAGTATAACTTTTTAATCATCTACGTAAATACAATTTCAATAAAATGCTGTTATTTATCCATTCAATAAAATAGATATTTCCACAGAATGAATATAATGTACATTGTACATGATGCATGTTAAATTCTGATACATGTAATCATACATAAAATCCAATAGGACATTTATATACTATGTACTATTAGTTTGATTAATCATTTTGTGTTTGAAGTCTCATTTCATAGAAAAGGAATTCAAAATTTAATATAGCTTTGTATATTGCGAGACCTGGTGGAATGTCCATGGGTACTTAGAGCGTTCCGTTATATTCAGACTACCAAAATATTTTACCTGGAAATACATGTACTTCAATATTGATTGTATATTAATTACTATTGACGAAGTTTTCATTTCTTTTATGTAGATAAACCACCATAGTTAATTCATTGCGTAAGAGCGTGTTCTACATGGTGTATGTACAATATTTCTATATCGAGAGAAGTCAAATAAGTTTAGGACACAAGGATATGAACAATCTCGCCTATATTCAATACTTTTCATATTCCATGAACGATACAACGAATGTTGACTGACGTGCTTTCATAAAACAGGAGGCCCATGGGCCACATCGCTCACCTGAACACTGTGGCTAGGAAAAAGTAGAAATTGGTTTATTATTAAAGAGTTTAAATCAAAAGGTAGTCCCATGACCAATCATGGCTTTGCTATTCTTGAGAAGATTTCTATAGAATTTTCCTATATATTTCTATGTAAAACTTGGGTCGGCCATTGTGGCCTTGCCCTACCCCCTGGGGTCATGATATGAACAAACTTCAATCTACACTAACTGAGGATGCTTCCAAATAAATATGATCAATTAAGGCTCTGTAATTCTTGAGAAGAAGATTTTAAAAGAATTTTCCTATATATTTCTACGTAAAACTTTGGTCGGCCATTGTGGCCCCGCCCTAACCCGGGGGGTCATGATTTGAACAAACTTGAATCTACACTACCTGAAGATGCTTCCATATAAATATGATCAATTATGGCTTTGTCATTCTTGAAAAGAAGATTTTTAAAGAATTTTCCTATATATTTCTATGTAAAACTTTGGTCGGCCATTGTGGCCCTGCCCTACCCCCGGGGGTCATGATTTAAATAAACTTGAATCTACACTACCTGAGGATGCTTCCATATAAATATGATCAATTATGGCTTTGTCATTCTTGAGAAGAAGATTTTTAAAGAATTTTCCTATATATTTCTATGTAAAACTTTGGTCGGCCATTGTGGCCCCGCCCTACCCCGGGGGGTCATGATTTGTACAAACTTGAATCTACACTACCTGAGAATGCTTCTATATAAATATTATCAATCATGGCTTTGTCATTCTTGAGAAGAAGATTTTAAAAGAATTTTCCTATATATTTCTATGTAAAACTTTGGTCGGCCATTGTGGCCCCGCCCTAACCTGGGGGGTCATGATTTGAACAAACTTGAATCTACACTACCTGAAGATGCTTCCATATAAATATGATCAATTATGGCTTTGTCATTCTTGAAAAGAAGATTTTTAAAGAATTTTCCTATATATTTCTATGTAAAACTTGGGTCGGCCATTGTGGCCCTGCCCTACCCCCGGGGTCATGATTTGAATAAACTTGAATCTACACTACCTGAGGATGCTTCCATATAAATATGATCAATTATGGCTTTGTCATTCTTGAGAAGAAGATTTTTAAAGAATTTTCCTATATATTTCTATGTAAAACTTTTGTGGCCCCGCCCTACCCCCGGGGGTCATGATTTGAACAAATTTGAATCTACATTACCTGAGAATGCTTCCACATAAGTTTCATCTTTCCTGGCCCAGTGGTTCTGGAGAAGAAGATTTTTAAAAGATACCATTAATTCATAATTATATCCCCTTGGAAGAGGGCTTGGCCCTTCATTTGAAGAAACTTGAATCCTCTTTTTCAAAGGATGTTTGTGGCAAGTTTCCTTAAAATTGGCCCAGTGGTTCTTGAGAAGAAGTCGAAAATGTGAAAAGTTTACAGACAAACGGACGGACAGACGGACTACAGACAAAATGTGATCAGAAAAGCTCACTTGAGCTTTCAGCTCAAGTGAGCTAAAAATGTTAGGTCATAATGATAACATACAACTAAATTGACTACACATTTCTCTGTTAGTCCAATCATAATACGGAGCAGACGACGGATGTAGAGGAATGCCTACGCCTCTATTACCTGATTTTTTTTATAGGTCTAAATTCATTCTGCTCGCAACTTGTGTAGTTTCAATGTTCTAGACTTGAGCCTGCCTATTGTTTTTATCGTGATATTTCAAATATGAACAGACCCCCCCCCCCAACCTTTTTCCTAAAATTTGTCCTACTGTACTCTGCATTATACTCCGCAAACAGGAAAATGCGTCATATTCAGAAATATGTATATCCTCTGTACATGCTGTAACAATATTAAAACGCCTTTATCTTCTTCTGAATATCTCAAAAACAGATGTTCGAAATCGGGGATCGTTGAAAAAGTAGACGAATGGATTGATTACACCATTAAGGATAACAACATCGGGAACGTACAACATCATAATATCTAGACTCCGGGAAACGACCCTGTCTCTCATTTGTGACATTTTATATAATGTTATCAAATAAAACGTGTGTCTTGAAGTGTAGCTCAAAATCAACAGAAAACTGATGATTGAAAACATGACGGCAATTTTGACGTGCTTTCTGTCAACTGACAGTCGTTGACGTCTTTGTGATTTCTGACGAACAGATTGATGACGTTCTATTGTCTCAATCTCTCCGCTTTCCGATTGGTTCTTTGGACAATTGTCTTTTTCTTTGGCTAAATCAGTATTGGCAATCGTTGTTGTGTTTTTATTTGTTAGCACGCTTCGAACTCTATGCTGTTTAATGATATTTCGAATTGTTGTACCTTGTAATATAGTAATAAATATACACAAAATAATTGAGATAACAGCGTAGCCGATAAAGTAAACAACTGGTAAATATGTTGTGAACCTATAATCTTGAACTGAACATCGTTTGGCGATTTTTCCATCCACGGTATATATCTGAAACCCAAATATTAACAGAATAGGTACAGCCAAAACTACTGCTACAGTTACCGAGAGGAGGCAAAACCATTTTGCAGAAGATACCGAAATTTGTTTTCCAAAAGGATGACATATTCTGCGATACCTCTCAACGGCGATTACAAAAATAACATAAAACGACGAACCACCAACAACAAATCCGAGAAAATTAGAAATTTTGCAAACTTCGACAAATTTAGTGGTCTGCATAACATACAAAATTTTTTCAAATTCTTTGGCTATATGAGCAATACAGGTTGACAAATCACAGAAAGATAGAAAGAAAACGAAAATTCGATAGGTTGAATCTTCCACATAATATTTGCGGAAGACATGTATAACTATAGAGTTTCCAGTAACCCCTAGTAGTGATAAGACTAGCACTGGGATATCAAAAGGAAGACGACTAATTCTTTCTTCGTTTCCTTCCAATAGCGTCGTAGCATTCATATTTCCCATTTTAAGCGGGCGTGAAACTGAAAAACAGAAAAATAGCACATGAAAATTAGAAAAGTTAGACTAATCGATAACAAGTCGATATCCCAAACGCATATACTAACACAGAAAACTGACTTTAAAACAAACACGATGTGTTTGTCAAACGCAGATGCCTCCATATGGTAGCTTATGGCAAAGGTTAATCAAAGTACTGAAAGTACTGAAAAGCGGTTAGCATGCTTTCATCTAATATGTACCGAAAAAAGTGCACGAAATGATGATATTTAAGTATGCATATCTTTGTCCAATGTTATCAGAGAAAAAATAACAGGCATTCTGTTTTTGTAATACTTTACTTAATAGTAAAACCAATAACATTCCAAACTGATGTCACAGATGGATGCAATCTAATTAAAATTAGATGTTCCGAATCCGCTACTGCTTCTCAAACATCTAACAACATCATATTTGGGGTCATGTAAGAGTGAATCTTCGATTAGCCAAAGAAAACGGTTCCTCCGAAATCTTGGCTTATAGTTCAGATGGGTTTCTTGTTTTCACCACCGAACCAAAACACCCGAGGAGTTTTGTAGTAAACAAAATATGCATTGCATAAGCTGTGTTATGTATGACGTTTGGATATCTTGTATAGTTTGTGCTCTTTCGTTTGCATTATTCACGTGCAGATGCCAGACTGCAGACTATACATGAAATTGATTCCAAAATTACTTTAATTCAACGTAAGACAGTATCAATAATGATGATATGTAGCCGTGGAATTAATTTGAGAATTGTTTACCGAGGCTTGAATCTACATGGCCAAAGTTTTTGTGTTTACTAGTACATGTATTCATAATCGAAAGGTCGCTCTGATGTGACCCCGAATGGGATGTTAGATGTTTGAGAAGCAGTAGCGCATTTGGAACATTTAAATAAATTTTAATTAGATTGAAATGCATGTTTCAAAATTTAAACATGAGATTTCTTCAGTTTGAAAGACAGGAAGTGCATTTTTAAAAGTTCTCTCTTGGTGGCATCCTATCGTTCTCTGGATGAAAACAATTATGTTGATGTTGAAAATTTAATTGTTTTTCATGCTCTATTGAATCTGAAGTTAGGTAATTTTAAAGCCTAATATAGCAAACAACTAAAAAAATGACAAATTAAATTCTTTAGAATAATGGATTTGGAGTAGTGTAGATCTACAGCTAGCTAGTCAGAGAAAAAAGGATGACTGAGCAGAGACTTTTTGTAAATGAATTGATATCAAAGAGCTCCAGTTGTGTAGGCTCATCGCGGGTATAACCTGTCAACGAGGGATGCTTACTTCTTCTAGGCAACGGATCCCACCCCTTGAACTTTCAGGAGTCAGCTTTTCTTCTTAAATCGATCATTGATCATTCTGTATTTTTATACAGATACTGAATACTTCCGTTTGGTAATATTATGAACTACTACTTGTACGGGAAGACTGGCGAGTAAACAAGATTATCAAGCTTTATGAAATGTACTTTATTGACTTTTCAAACAAGTAAATGTTCGAATAAAGTAAATGGTATATGAGAATCATTTAAAAGAAGTCTTGCACAATATGTCTAGATAAGGACATAATGTGTATTTGCCATATACTCTTCATGCAATATTGCTCTCAAATAAAACATGTGAAAAGGAAAGTTGTCTAATCAAAAAATACTAGTATTTAAAAATTCAAATGTACACTTAAAGTCAGTGTAACTTAAGAAGTTATCAGTGTCACTTTCTTCAATATGTCGGTTAAACAATATACACTGATTTCTTTTCTATCAATGTGCCTCTAAACACCTGTATCTTAATTTAATTCTTCTCAAACGCTCAAAATAATGATCGGCAAACTGGACAAATTCAAATTTAAAAAGTATTTTCACAGCTAATAATACGTTCCCTAGGAACTGATCAAATTTTCAAAACTTATAAATAAACATTTTTAATCAACCATACAGAATTACCGAAAAATAAGACAAAAGAGAAAGACTGTATTATTTGTCCGGAATTACCCCGTGTCCAGAATTGGACGGATCTCCCCTAAGTATAGATTTTAAATTTTGCTAATTGCCAAGATTTTTCATACCTCATTCTTCTGTGAATAATAATATCGGTTGATTTTTAGAAGAGGGTCACAATGCCGATTAAAATTAATATATATTTATCCATTTTTTTTTCAAAATTAATTTTACTACTTTAAGTGCCCCATTATTTTTTTCAAAACTAAAAGTAAGTGATCCCTTATGATCGTTTGTACATGTAATAAATTATCAAAGACGGGGCAGAGAATTTACCCCTGGGAGCTGAGCTTTTAAAACTGTTTATTAGACAGAGAAGAAAACAAACGTTTCATTGTGGAGGCAATCCTATTGTTTCCATAAAAACGTTACAAAAAGTGTAAAACTTGCAGATGTATTCGGTGTTTTTATAAAAACGTTTTTCAGGTATGACTTGACTTAATAAATGGTGTTTCTTAATACTTTGGCAAGGAAAATCAAACTCGATCGAGAGATTTGCTGATGTTTTTGCAGTCTGTAATAACCTTCAACCTGCTGTATAATTAACCGTATCGTTCAACTTTCAAAAATAAACTAACAGTTGCTGTAAATCGCGATCGCACTATGTACATGTAATAAGGACGAAATTCTCAGTTCTTTGAAGTTAGTGTTCTAAGTATTGTCAATGCTTTGGTAAATACTAATAAGAATTCGATATAATCGTTATAATAGCCACTCTTCGTACACAGCATATTGTCAATCTTTCACCAGGGGGCGTATTACGCCAACAGTATACAAATCATAGGAAGCGCTTTGCTGAAGTTACCGTTGTCGATAGGTAGCGCCTTGTGGAAGTTTCCGGTTTTGGTTGCAGAAGGATAAGGTTACGTGCGATAAAGCGATGTCGATAGGTAGCGCCTGATGGAAGTTTCCGGTTTTTTGGAGCCCATGCCATAAAGCGGTTAGCTAGCTAACCGCTTAAAAATTATTCTCAAATGCAAGTCATACTCCAAGGTCAAAAGGTCAAAATTGTTAATATCAAGAGAAACGTCTTTTCACCAGATATACACCTATGAAATATGAAAGCCCTAGTACTGATTGTTCAAAAGTTATGGTCAAGGTTAAAGCTTTTCAGCTCACCTCAACGAAGTTGGGGGAGCTTATGTAATACCCTCGGCGTAGGCGTCTCAGGTTAAGGTTAAGTTTTTTGGAGCAGTTTTCTTTTAAGTACTTCTGTGTAGTAAACTCTTCAAAAAAAGATATCCATAGTAGGAACTATGCCCTGAAAAATGTATGATAGTTTTGCCATACCTTTTATTTTTAGATGGATATGATGTTTTCGAGTGAAATGTGTGATTTTTTAATGCAGTTATTAGCTTTACAGCTATTCTACAATTCTCACAGACAAAAAAACCTGATTCTGCAAAATGTCCCCAAAATTTTTATCTCAATTTTCATTTGTTAAATTCTGATGAAATTCCTTGAGATACAAAGGGGCCATCAAAAGCGGGGGTTCTCGATATTTTGAATCTGGTTTTATCTGAAAATTGACGCTTTATAAAAATGCTGCATCTGAATGTTGCATAGCACAAAAAGGAAAATGGGCGACTGGAAGCAGGGATACCGCAATCTACAATTGCAAGAGGTTTTAATGTTATGCACAGCGCCATATCTAACCTATAAAACATAATCCATTAACATCATACACGCAATGTTTGCAAAAAATACGGTAGACTACGTGTGACATCAGCAGCACTGCATCACTTCAGAGGATTACGTAAATTGTATGAATGTAACTCAATGACGTCATCTAAAGCATTAGCTATCCCTGAACTGCATAAATCATCTACCAATATCGTTTTCAGTTGACTACGAATTATTGCAAGAGGATTATACATGCCATTGTTCCGACCCCACAACACCCAAAATATCGACTTCAAAGATCTCAGATCAATAGAGTATGACCACAGCATCACCCCTGCATATTTTGGTTTAGCTACTAGTTCAGAATGTTTATCTGAAAGCCTCTGATAAGTTTAAGAGTGCTAATGCTTTGTAATGGATGTTAGACAGATAACTGCCTCCAGGACGTTAAAAAAGTTGGTGGTGGTAGTGTAATGATATGGAAACGGTATTATAAGAAAGTAAGATTGATTTGGTTCGAATTTAATGGACTTTGGTGGAAAAAGGTACTCTAACCATATTCTACCTACACATGCCTTTTCAATTTTGCAGCATCCGAGAGCCGTATTGCAATCTCACAATACACAGTCACATAGGGCTTGTTTGACACTCCCATTCTTGCAAAGCAACAGTAACCTGTTTCTGCCACAGTCACCTAAATCGCTAGATTTAAACCAAATTAAGCAGCATTGGACAAAATGGTTTGACATGATTTACCAAAGACAATCGCATCCCCAGACTCTGCAACAGCTGACCAAAGCTCTACATTTGGAGTGGGATAGTATTTCTATACAGTTTTTATTACACACATTTGCTTCCATTAGATGCCGTTTGTGGCTATCATTTGTGTCTGCGGGGGGCATACCAGATATTGATCTTTGATGACCTTAAACTAACTGTGATTTTAAAATTCTTGAGTAATTATGACATTAGATAGTATTCCTGTTGCTTACCATTTCTGTTTCAATGCATCATTTTACTAAATAATCTTTATGTTCAATGTGTCACTAAAATTCTACTATGCGTTTCTTTTTTTGAAGAGTATATATTGATTAGACATGCATGGAAGATGCTTCTGGTGTGTTTCATTGTACCAGTCAAAGTTTCAGATGCTGCAATTTCAGCAAACGAATGACCAGGTTAATGTTTTTGGAGCAGATTGACATTTTTGGTGCAGTTTTTGGTGTAGGTCTCATTTCCAAGGAACTATAAGCCCTATGTTGACCAAACTTGCAAGGATAATACATCTAAGGATGTACACTACCGGGCTTGCTTCGGATGCTGAATCTGACCTACATTTTCCGGTTGAGTAAACAGGTTAAAGGTTTTGGTGTAGGTCTCATTTCCAAGTAACTATAAGCCCTATGTTGACCAAACTTGCACGGATGATACATCTAAGGATGCACACTACCGGACTTGCTTCGGATGCTGAATCTGACCTACATTTTCCGGTTGAGTGAACAGGTTAAAGTTTTTGGTGCAGGTCTCATTTCCAAGTAACTATGAGCACCATAATGACCAAACTTGCAGGGATGATATATATAAGGATGCATACTACCAGGCTTGTTTTGGATGCTGAATCTGACCTACATTTTCCGGTTGAGTGAACAGGTTAAAGTTTTAGGCACAGGTTTCATTTCCAAGTAACTATAAGCCCTATGTTGACCAAACTTGCATGTATTATACATCTAAGGATGCACACTACCAGGCTTGCTTCGGATGCTGAATCTGACCTACATTTTCCGGTTGAGTGACCAGGTTAAAGTTTTTGATGCAGGTTTGATTTCTAAGATACTATGAGCACTATAATGACTAAACTTACATGGATGATACATCTTAGGATGCATACTACCAGGCTTGCTTCGGATGCTGAATCTGACCTACATTTTATGGATGAGTGAACAACTTAAAATGTTTGGTGCAGGATTCATTTCCAAGTAACTATGAGCTCTTCAATGACCAAACTTGCATGGATGATATTTATAAGGATGCATACTACCAGGCTTGCTTCGGATGCTGAATCTGATCATATTTTGTGAATGAGTGAAAAGGTTAGTTTTTGGTGCAGGTTTCATTTCCAAGTAACTATGAGCCCTATAATGAGCAAACTTGCATGGATGATACATCTTAGGATGCACACTTAAGGACTTGCTCCGGATGCTGAATTCGACATACATTTTTCAGATAATGGGCCAGGTAAAAGTTATGGGTGTATAGTTTGAAGATTTTATATAGGTCTATTCCAAAGTATCATATCAAAATTGCATAAATATTTTCATTTTGGGATGTATACTTTTTGTTGGTTAATTGTGTGACTTTGCCTTACTTTAAGACAACATTCGTTGAGGTGAGCTCTGTAATTTCTAATTACCTATGTTTTGAAGTGTGTCAAACTCTAAGGTCAAGTTAAAAAATACTGATCTTGTCATAATGAATAAACATGTGACGTATGAAAGCCCTAGCATCAACTGTTCAAAAGTTATGGCCAAGGTTTAGTATTTGGTATTTTTTGTAAAAGAGGTTCAAAGTCAAGAGGTAAATTCGGTGGTAAACAAAGAAAGGTCTTGTCACAAGGAATACACCTGTGAAATATGAATGCCATAGCCCCACCCAGTCGAAAGTTATTGGCAAGGTTAAAGTTTTTGCGGAAAAAACAGAAAACAGCTAGACAGAGTAAAAGACAGACAGACAGACGAAAAGGGCAAAAACTATATACCCTCGAATCTTCGATTCTGGGGGCATAACAACTTGAAAGAAAAAAATCTGAAAGGATTCAAAACAAGAACCAATCAAACCATTTCTAGTTCTTGAAGATTTTGAGAAGGAAATGTAAAGAGAAGAAATGAAAGACCCAAACGTTTTTCAGCAATTAACAACACATATTTTTACCCTAACGACGAACGAGACAGCAGTATTTGGAATTTAAACTGCAGGTAATCAAATTAACAATTTATATAGTTTAAAAATATTTTTATTCCTCTTTAATCAAAGATCTGGTGATATATGGTTTTTTCCCTGTCCGTACGTCTGTTTATTTGTTTGTTAATCTGTTCGTCTGTTTGTCCGCAAAAACCTTTACCTTGCCCATAATTTTTGACTGGTTGAGACTATGGCTTTCGTATTTCATATGTACATGTATATTTCATTTGACAAGACCTTTCTTTAGGTATCATCAGATTTGACCTTTTGACCATGACCTTGGAGTCTGACCCAGTTTTGCAAAATTAAAAAAAATTAACCTTGGCCATAACATTTGAACAATTGGAGCTAGGGCTTTCATACGCCACATACCCTTGTAATCCCTGTGAAAAGACCTGTCATTAAATACGAACAACTTTGACCTTTTGACTTTAACCTACATGTTTGACCTACATTTTTAAAAAGTTTAACCTTGACCTTAAGTTTTGAAATGTTAGGACAAGGGCTTTCAAACATCGCATATTTTATCTTTGTGACAAGACCTTCCTTTAAATACCTACAACTTAGACCCTTTGAATTGGACCTTGAAGTTTGACCTAATTAAAAAAACCTTTAATCTTGCTCATAACTTTTGTACAGTTAGGACTAGGGCTTTCAAACTTTACATTTGTTATCCTTGTGACAATACCTTCCTTTAAATACCTACAACTTAGACCCTTTGACCTAGACCTTGAAATGTGACCTAATTAAAAGAATTGATCTTGCTCACAACTTTTGTACATATAGTACTAGGGCTTTCAAACTTCACAAATGTTATCCTTGTGACAAAACCTTTCTTTAGATATCAACAACTCTGACACATTGACTTTGAGTTTAACATACTTTTAAAGAACTTAACCTTTGTCTAAACTTTTGAACTGTTAGGACTATGGCTTTCGTGTTTCACATATGTAATTCTTGTGACAAGACATTCCTTTAGAAAACAACAACTTTAACCATTTGACGTTTTAGGTTGACGTACTTTTAAAATCTTTATCCTCTGCCATTAATTTTTTAACAGGTGGTGCAAGGCTTTCATATTTTCCTAGTATATTTCTTGTGAGAATACCTTACTTTAGGGACCAACATTGTTGATTTGCATTTGAGAAAGTTCTCAGTGTTAACATATAGAAAACGTAACACTGAAGTGTAGAAACAAATTGATTTTTTTTTTTACTTGATGATATATCTTTTTTCCACTTACTCACATAAGCATTGCTACATACTATTATTATTCAGTAGTTTGTTGCTAAATTCTGCTATGTGTTTATCTCTTATATCTATAATATGTCTAAATTTTTTTTCCAATTCAACTCCTCAAATATTCCAAAATCTTTAGATAATATTGCTTAAAAACTGGGTCTACAAAAGTTTTTAAGATAAGATTTCTGTAGGAAAAGTTACTTGATTTTCCAGAGATGTTGAAGTTTCCTAAAGGGAAGTTGAAGTTAATTACATTTTGTTTATTTATGTTGCTTGCATTTAAAAAATTGTGTACTCTTCGAATATTCTTAGTGGCCGACAGAAGAATTTTGTACTCACATAACCAATGAGATTCGTCAATAATATTAGAAAAATGCTCAAGTGGTCTGAGGCAACCCTTGTCATCAAACAATTCATATATACACGTATATAATATTCCAGATTTAATCCAATTATCAAAGAAGATTGGTTTTTCTTTATAGACCAAATTACGATTATTCCGAATTGGCTGTTGCAAAATATCATCAGTAGATCTTTTTTTCGAAATTTAATTAATTCAGTTTTACAATCGTTAAAACAACTTAGAACTTCTTTGTTAAATAGAGGAACATGTGTATTTTTTTTTTTTAGCTATCTACACCTGTTGAGCCAAATAAGTTGTAGAAATATTGCTCATATTTGCACTCCGTAGGTAGTTTTGGTGCATAATTTCTTTGCATAGGCTCAAAAGCTTCTTGAGATATCGAAATGGAATTTTTACACATAAACCGAATGTATTAATATATGACCTTGGCTTTTGACCTAAAATCAATATTGGGGTCTTCCCTAGGGCACAGGGAACGGTGGTATAAAATTTTATTGCAAAAGCTCAACGGTTCTTCTAGGCCATCATATTTTTGACAAAACAAATTGCATTAGACAACAAGAGATGTTTGTAAAACACTTATGCCCCCTCCCCCCAAATTGGAATTTTTCCAAGTCCAAGAGGGCATAACACTGTCAAAAATGGCGGGATTGTACGCAAAACAGAACTTGACCATATTTGTATACCAAATATCCTTTCAGTATGTGCAACCTCTGCAAAGAAAATGAATTAAAGGAAACTGCAAATAATTGGAATTTTTTTCCAAGGGGCATAACTCTATCAAAAATGGCGCAATCGTACCAAAAACAGAACTTGACCTAGATATTCATCTGATATATCTGTACCCTAAATTCCATTTCAGTATGTAATACGGTTGCCAAGAAAATGAACGGAAACTGCAAATAATTGAAGTTTTTCTAAGACCAAGGTGCATAACTCTGTCAAAAAATGGTGCGATCGTACCCAAAGCAAAACTTGACCTAGATATTCATCTGATATATCTGTACCCTAAATTTCATTTCAGTATGTACAACGGTTGCGAAGAAAATGAACGGAAACTGCAAATAATTGAAGTTTTTCTAAGTCCAAGGTGCATAACTCTATCAAAAATAGTGCGATCGTACCAAAAAAAGAACTTGACCTAGATATTCATCTGATATATCTGAATACCAAATTTCATTTCAGTTTGTACAACAGTTGCGAAGAAAATGAACGGAAACTGCAATTAATTGAAATCTTTCTAAGTTCAAGGGGCATAACTCTTCAAAAATGGAGCGACCATACCCAAAAACAGAACTTGACCTAGATTTTCATGTGATATATCTGTGTACCAAATTCCATTTCTGTTTGTTAAACGGTTGCAAAGAAAATGAACGGAAACTAAGTGGACCCACAAACCGACCGACCGACAGACAGACAGCAGCAAAGCAATATGCCCTCCCTTCTTCGAAGGGGGGCATAAAAACAGTTGTCTCTCCTAAAAATTTAACTTCTGTAACGGTAATTCAGGAAAGATTTTGCATAAAAGGTGTAGAAAAAAATACTATTTTGGGAGCGAAATGCTTCATACTTTTGTTTAATATCCTAAAACGAGCATTGGTTTTAACTATTGCCGAGGACTTTTATTGCTGGGAATCAACTTCATTAACGATATTTTATCCGAAATTTTACTTTATTTCGAATTCATGCTAGAGTTCGTGAATCATATTTTTATAGGCGTTCCATATTCTAATATCAGGAACAAAATGGTCACATTCAAGTTCAATGATATGTCCTTTTGAGAATTATGATGTTTACTAGTATTTTGCTTTCTGAAACAATAATAATTTTATTGTTTTCATGTTTTACACTCTGAATTGGTCTATTTAATGTAGAATGCCTTTTTTATGAAATCACTGTTTAGTTTGTTGGGTATGCCTGGGCATCAACGATAGTTGGAAACATGGGATAATTTGCATAACGGGTGAAATTGTAAATTTTTAATATATGTTGTAATAGATTTAAATTACACGAGGTCCCTCATGTCAATTGCAATAGTCTCTGCCCACTGACGTCAAACACAAAGACAGAAGATATACATGCATATTAAGCCTCCTTAGCTCCTGATCTTTCGCTTGTCATAATATACATTCAGGTAGAATAATAAAAAAATCAGCTCACCTAACTTTCAAAAAGTTATCACACAGAAAACGAAAGAATTGAAAATATCTGTTGGTAGCACTATTTACAATAAGACTATTGAGAATCATCGGTATACATGATGGATATAAGATACAGTACTCTGTTAATAAAATTTGCATATATTGATGAGAGAGATCTTCATGTTCAACAGAAAACTGACAAATGTTAAGCAAGATATAATCTCCATATGCTTCCAGGATCAATTTAACTATTTCGGGATTAATAGCAGGAAGGTCTGTTCATACACAGAGACATTCTGCCATTGCTTTGATCTTTATCATCATCTTATTTCCCCCCAATATTTCATCTTTTTTTCTTCAATTTTCAATTGCAATAAATTGTTTGTATTCATTGTACCCACTCCCTGGTCTGTCATAGGTCGGTCCAATCCATACGTTCATATAGTTTTCAAAATTCTTTTTTTTTATTTACAATCTCGTCTTTATATTGAATTTATTATTCCTTTAACTAGTTTAAAATCTTTTTCCTAGGCATTTTGCAGGCAAACGGTATGCATACTGACAGTAAGTTTCAGAATGAGCTCTTAATCAAATTTCGAAAAATTTGTTTCCTCACATCTATGGCATAAAGGTGAGGCTAAGTTGATCATTTCTTGAAAATGCATTAGATTTTTCAAAATCGTATAACTGCTGAGCATCCAGGAGACAAACTTATGTATAATATATTTATAAACAAAGAGTTCTTTACCAAATTTACAACACAGATAATCAGAGATAACAGAGCTCACCTCTACGAATGTTGTCTTTAAGTAAGGGAAAGTCCCGCATTTAAATAAAATTCTAGAAGTTTACATCCCAAAAAGCAAAATTTACCCAATTTTGATCTGATAGGTCTTGCAGTTACTTGAAAATAGACTTAACCAAAAGCTTCAAACTAGTCAGCCATCAAGAAAATTTAATTAAAATCCAGCATCTGAAACAAGTTTGAGATTGTTAATCCCGAAATGCATAATGCAAGTTTGGTTAATATAGGCCTTATAGTTTCTTGGTGATAGACCTGCATTTATACATGTAACCTTTACCTGTTCCTTTATCTGGAACATGTTGGATCCAGCATCCAAAGCAAGTCAATTGGTTTGCAGCCTTAGATGTATCATCCATGCAAATTTGCTCAAACATTTGACATATAAAAATGAACCTGCTTTAGAATAAACCTGTTACAAACACTTTGACCTGATCCTTTATCCAGAAAATGTAGGTCAGATCTAGCATCCGAAGCAAGCTTGGTAGTGCGCATCCTTAGATGTATCATCCAGGCAAGTTTGGTCATCATAGGGCTTTTATTATTACTGAAAAATGAGACCTGCACCCAAACATTAACCTGTTTTTTACTCATCCGGAAAATGTAGGCCAGATTCAGCATCCGAAGCAAGCCTGGTTGATGCATCCGTCATGTATCATTCCTGCAAGTTTGGTCATCATAGGGCTTACAGTTACTTGGAAATAAGACCTACACCAAAACTTCACCAAAAATGTTAACCTGCTCCAAAACATTATCTTTGTCATTCTTTTGCTGAAATTGCAGCATCTCAAACCTTATCTGGTACAATGAAACACACTAGAAGCACCTTTCATGCATGCCTGATCAATAAAGGGCTTATAAGTACTTAAAACGAAAACTGCTCCAAAAACCTTAACCTGGGACGTCCACACCGACACCGATGCCGAGGGTATCACGTAAGCTCCCCCAATTCGTTGAGGTGAGCTAAAAAAGTTAATAAAAAATCATGTCACATTGGTCTTCCTAGAGTTCCACTGCCAGGTAAAGTGACATGGGTAATTAACTGATATAAGAAATCCACGATATTTCCAAGATCCTCAGGGTTCAAGTGTGTCTTGTATAACATATATTGTATTTTACATTTATATCAACCAAATCATCATCAGATAATTTAACATAAGAAAACAATTGAAACCTGAATGATTATTTGCTCAAAAAAGAGAAAAGAAATATAACAGACGAATTTTCGTGTCATATTTACCTCAAATAATACGAAAAATCAGGGAATTCTCGCAGGAAAGTTGGTAATCTGATCTCATTATAGTAATCCTACAATTTATATACGTATCTTATACATGATGTGTTTTCACACTCTTTGTAAACCTTTTTCTTTGGACGTCAATGGATTACTCGTTACCTTACCGAATGTTTTAATCAAAACGTCACAAACAACAGGTCATAATAGATATTCATGACTGAAATTCTCCTCCAAATAATAAGTCTTTTAGAAGCTGAATAGATCTGTAAATATGTAATTGAGCTTACGAAAAAGTATGTATTTATTAATATTTATATTGACATTGCGTGTTTTTCCTCATATGTTTTCAAAGAATGCATTCCATAATGGAAATCGTGATTGGGTGTTCTTTGTTTGTTTGTTTTTGTTGTTGTTTCCCCCTTTTTTCTCTAAATAATTATATCTGATAAAAGTTAGTTTGCCATTATTATTATATGTTTAATTAATAAAAACGTCTGACTTGATATCTGTGAGGTGTTTTCAAAATTTAAATTTCGAAGATGCAGATGTTGGAACAATAACCGATATTATTTTTCAAACCTCGGTGAACATTTAGTGAGGAATCTTGCATTGTCGCAAATCACGGACTTTTTTGCCAATGCTATTTGCAAAAAGATATACAGAGCTTTACAATTTATTGAAATGTATTCATTATACAATAGTTTGAAAAAATAGATCAATTTGAGGCCTGAACAAAGTATTTCATAGATGAATAATTTGAAATATTTTGAAATAATATATATATATATATATATATATATATATTATCTTCATGTAAATTTTTCTCAATTTCTGGTTACCTTTATTAAAATTAGAAATATTTAGCACCAACAAATAACAGTTCTTCAAACAAAAATAGTTGTCATAGAATGATTCAATTAAATACTGCTTTGAGGCCTCAGTTTTAAAATTGCACGCAGACTGAAAGTAGCCTGGAATGAAACATTTAAACATTTTGATAATTAAATTTGCAGGACTGATTAAAAATAAAATTAGATTCTGAGTAAGTTATTTGATTTTTCTGTCTAGCTCACGACATTTTCCTCTTCCCTATTATGTTACAAATATAATCTGCATTTTTCTAGTAAAAATTAAGCATCAATGTGAGTTCATATGTAAAAATCTTAATCTTAATTTAATTTAAAATCATAAAAATAATAAAGAGATAATACAGACAAGATACTACAACTCTATGCTTTTAAAGTTTAAAGAGGAGAAAATTATTGAATTTTATCTTTAAAAAATTGAAACAAAAATCTTTAATTTAGTTCGGAGAATGATTTTTTGTAAACAAGTGATTAGGGTTATAATAGAAAGGAATATTTACATGGAATACATGACATTAAACTACAAAACTAGTAAATTTTTGACGACATATACTGAGTATAGATAAGAATTGGCTGAATAAGGTAATTTTTTTCATATACTAAAATAAAAATAATACATGTATTTAGAATGTACTAAAAGTTATTCTTTGAAATTCTCAATTTAAAAATCTTACAGCTTCAGAATATATCAAATCAAAACAGTAAATAAAAAATAAAACAAAACAGAGAAAAAAAAAACAAAAAAAAAAAAAATAAAAAAAAATGTATTTAAACAAAAAAAAATTGAAAAACAAAAAATATCAAAAAAAAACAGTAAATTAAAAAAAAATAAAAGAAGCAAACAAAACAAAAACACAGAAAAAAATGGGAATCAAGGTGTAAAAAGTAACCTAAAATCTAACCTACAAAAAGAATCAAATAAAAAATGACTTGAAACCCATAATGGAGAGAAAATAATGAGCACAAATTTAAGCGCACATAAATGAAGATAAAAAAAGCTACATTTGTGGATATTGCTAAAAAAAAGGTTTCCATAAATTACACTTCTGAAGAAACAAAACAGCTGACAAAAACTCAAGATTTGGCATATCTAAAAAAAATGTGTTACAAATGAGGACACAATTAAGAGAAAAAATTGGTAAGTAAAGAAGAGCTTCACGAGAGGAACTTCGAAAAGTTTTTACAAATAGGATCTCTAAAGAAACAATAACCTGAGGACAAAAACACACACGCTATGATGAGGAATCAAATGATGCTATCTTCAGAGACACAAAAGAGCAAACTCAGAAGATTTTCTCGCAAAGAGAACACATGAAGAAGCAATCATAAAATGATGAAGCTAACAGGCTAAAAAAGAGGAAGAAACATAACAAAAAATCGTCAGAATCATCAATAAGCAGATGCCAGATAATGAACAACAAGAGGGAGGAAGAGTGCTAATGACAAACTAAAGTGAAAGTGAAGAGGGAATATATAGGATCATTAAACAAAAAAAAAAAAAACAAAAAAAAAAAAACAAAAAAACAAAAAAAAACAAAAAAAAACAAAAAAAAAAAAAAAAAAAAAAAAAAAAGAGGAAAAGGAGGAAAAACTAAACTAAACAAAAGAAATAAAAATACTGAGTTCATTATGTATGAAAAAAAAATAAGGATACTCTTTGCCAAGTTTGGTTGAAATTGAATCAGTGGTTCCGGAGAATAAGTCGAAAATATGAAAAGTTTACAGACAAGTGGACGGACTACAGACAAAATGTGATCAGAAAAGCTCATTTGAGCTTTCAGCTCAGATGAGCTTAAAAGATAGATGTAGACGGAAGGATATCGTATTAAGAGATATAAAGAAGAAAAGAAAGGAAATATATTGAATGTTCTTTCAGAATTGTTTTGTAATTGGGTGAATTGTTTTAAAAAAAAAATCATCTCAGATTATGTCTGCATGCAAAACTGTTTCTGTGCTATATTGTAGTATTTAGTGAGAGTATACGAAGAAAATTCCTGTTTTTGTTCTGTCTAGTAAATAACTTTAAATATATTTTCAAAGCAGAATGTAAATATGGAACAGAAGGTTTTTAAAAAATATATATTTTGTTGAAATAAAGAGGAAAATATCGAAGCTAGAACAAGAGAACAGGTTTAAAAAGTGACAGGGGATGTTATACTTAAATGTGCTGAATATTTGTGGGTTCAAAATGTTTAAATGATACATATGATTCATATGTACATCAAAGACAGTACAACTGTATACAAAAGAAATTTAGGTATAATTTGAATACTGAGAATTTCAATTTCACTACGTTTCTAAATGATGTATTAATAAAATTTTTATCTATTTATAAAAAAATTGCAACCAAGAAACCAGAAAAGAAAAAAAAATAAATCGGGATTCCAACCAGTAAAATTTCAAGCAAAAAAAGTCCATGTGTCTACTAAATTAAACCAAGGTACCAAAAACTTCCTAAAAGTGGATGTGATGGCGGTGGTGATGGCGGTGGTGGTGATGGCGGTGGTGATGGCGGGGCTGGTGGCGATGGCGGTGGTGATGGCGGTGCTGGTGATGGTGGTGCTGGTGGCGGTGGTGGCGCTGGGGGGCTCCAGAGATTCTGTAACATACTCCAAATCCAGCTGCTTGCACTGATTATACCATTTTTGATGTAGTCATATACAGTATGGAGGATCTCGCGTAAACGAGATCGTGGTGGATTACCATTTCTCTTCACGCTTTCTGCTATTTCCTCCAGCAAATTTACTAGATCTTGAACTTTTGGGTTTAATTTTGGGGGACTGCTTAGTACAAATCCTTTAAAACAATAAATTATAATAGATTAATTTTTTACCACTAAAATGTTTTTTTAAGATATAGTCCGAATTTTTAGACATGGAGGGTATTTATCTTTTAAACCGAAGTTTTGGAAATTCAGGTGGTCATTATTTAAAAAAAAAGATAAAAACAAATTGGGAAAAGGGGTGATCAACACTACATATACGTACATACCAGTAGCAGATCCAAAAGAAGGGGAAATGTATATGACAAATGAAGTAATTGCTTGAATGAAATACGGTTTACAGAAAAAGTTTCCCCTTGAAAAAATTGATAAGGCTTCCCTAAATGACATGCTCGATCAGTTTTACATACTCGTTGTTAAGGCATTCAATCAAGATCTTTCAATAATACTCGACAATAACAAATCTATTTATGAATACGAAGAAAACGGACCCTATATAAACAAATCGAATAAGAAATAACAAAATAATAATTAAATCATATTCAGGATTTAAAGACATCTCGTACACATACATGTACAGTGTATATAGCATTTTTTTTTTAAATCTCTGTCGAGACTGTAGCTCTACTGGTTTGTACTTGTAATAAAGGAAGAGAAAAATAGCAGTTGGGACTTGAAACTTTACAAAAGCAATAAAGAGAATAATGGTCCTTGATCAAGTCTCTTTTTGTGGAGAGACTGCAAGAAGACTACAACTGTAGGGGTAACTTTTAATAAAATTCAACAGAATTTTCAATTTTAGTTTCCATGGCAACATCAATTATCAAAATCAAAAACGCAAAGCTGATAATTATGTATCTCAATGTAGTCTACTTGCATTATTATATTGAAATCAGACTAAAACTGTATTTGGAGTAGCATTTTAAATGTATTTCACAAAAATTTCTATTTTTAGTAACCAAGGCATCATCGCTCATCGAAATCAAAAACCCATAAACACAATTATGTATCTTAGTGTAGTCTACTTGTGTGACAACTGACAAATTATATTGAAATCAGATCAAAACTGTAGGAGGAGTAGCCTTTTGAAAAATTGTTTACAGACAGACAGACGGACTGACGACGGACGCATTACTATCGCATAAGCTCTTATGGTCTCTGACCAGCAGAGCTAAAAAAAAAGTTCAGGCCAATGCATGGCAATGAACTTAACTGTCCAAAGTCAGGAAATTGTCGGTGCTATACCTTACAGGAATGCAAAGTAAAAAAGATGTGAGGGAAAGGGATACAGTATTTAAAGAAAGATTTACCATTGCAGAAGAGGGGGAATTCCCCCATGAGCCCACAACGCGTTCTAAGGGTCTGCTTGTATTTCATTTAATAGGCCTAGGGCATACCTGAATTTCCGATTATCTGTTGGAAGAGTCCTCTCTTGTTCCAAATATCCAAATATCTGCCACTACCTACAACATGGATAGTTCTGTTGCGTCCGTCCTCCCATATGAATGGAGTGAGACTCTCTCGCCAGAGGATCACCCATTTGTATTCAAACTTCACGCCTGCAGGTAGCCTTACACCCACCACCCATCTGCCCGAATGCACAGGAACTTCCTCTGCAATGACAATCATTAAGCTCAGATTTTTTTTTCAAATAACATATTCTGGAATTCACATTCTTCATTAGAGTTGCATTGCGAAGAAGATACTCCGTAAAAATATTTAAAACAAAAGTGTGATGGTCAGAAACTGCTGCGATATAAAACTGAAGTTTCATATTTTTGACGGCTAGGAAATTGAAATGTTAGATTCACTAAAAACTGTATTGAAACTAAAAATAGTTCGGCCACCCCGTAGTTTTGATTTGTGTCGCAATAATAAACAAATGAACGCATTAATAATCATGATGTTAAGTAAAAATAAAACCCACTAAATTGAAATCTATCGTTATAATTATCATAATAGCTTACTGTTCGTAAATTACAATTTACAATCCAAAATAAAAAATATCAACTTTTTTCCCTAACTTTTGTGAATTTTGCATGCCTATTGTGCCATAGATAAACTGTTATCAGCTTTATCCCATGCGATTTTTTTCAGTGATGGGGGGGGGGGGTCGTAAAATCTGTGAGAAATATTTGAAACTTCGATTTTTTCTTTATTGTCACTCTCTTAACAAAACTTGTTTGTTAAACATGAAACCATGTTCAGCTCATTTTTATGAATGTTGCATGCCAAATCAATGTTATGCATATATTGAAATTTCCATACCCCAATCGTTGTATGAAAATCTGAATAAATTCAATTACAAACAGCAAAATAATTTTCTTTAATCCATCTGATGTCAAAATTTATTTAACGGTAAATCAATAAGAAGACAAATATTTTGTACTCATACCTGCAATTAGCGCATCATTTAAACTCCAGTTCCCCAGATGTGGAATGGAGCCGGTGACAGCAAGAGCTAAGTTTTTATGAAGATTTTCGAATTGACATTGTATTTCTACTCTAAAAGAGCCAAAACTTGTTTGATTGTCGCACACAGCCATTTTGTGAAACTATGCAATCAATTGTGACGTAAAGGTACACGTAACATTACTATGACGTCACAACTAACCTTTTTATTATGACGTTTTCATTATGGAGTGTTTATTTTTAAATGACGGAAAACATCAACACTTCATAACACAAAAATACATCTAACAGAATTTGAAATACATCAAAAATAAAATCATTAGTCTTTGAAATGTAATTAACGTTGCATGCGCTACACGCTATACAAAACAGAAATTTTAATGCATTTATCTAAATGAAGACGCCTTTGAGCTTTTTAACGTGATATATCGGAATAAATTTTATTGCAATGTCTTATAGACACTAGTATTGCCCGCCCCTCAGGGTTCTATTTATATTCTTTGAATACTTATGAATGCAACATATGTAAAGAACAAAAATAAACTTTATTTACGTCCGAAATTACCTTTTTTATCGTCCCTCAATGTATTAATTCAATCGAGGAACGAATTGACTAGCGCTACTTTCATTTCCGTGATCAATGTTAATCTCTCACCATAGGGCGCGCTCAGCTTACATTGAGTTGGAGCGGAGCGTAAAAACGCCCTCTGGTGAGAGATTGGATCAATGTGTGGAGAATGTTTTCAATCAAGAAATGAGGCCTTAAGAATTTTCAAAGGATTGATAAATCAACAGTGTTTCAAAAATAAAATCCTGATAAATAACTTGTTTTTAAATTTGTTTACTAATAAAATTTCACACTCAAAAACAATTAATTTTCTTCCACAGTACATAAAAATGAATTGTGCGATTCACATACACCGCCGTATAAATAAGGTCCGATATAGCATTTCATCTCTCCTTTTTTGTGCGAAATTCATTTTTGAATCGTTCCGTCCCTTTCTAATTCCAGTCTTTTATGTTAACTCCATTGGATCCTCGACAGGTCAGATAAGAAATTACATCTCTGGTATATGTGGAATGATCTTATGTACAATGAGATCTATACCGGTTAAGAATAAATTTTACTGGTGAAATATGAGCTTTTGTTTTTTGATCGCATGCATATTTTTAACGTCAATGACTACAATAATCTGTCAATAAATATTTTTCGGAGAGCTACAGTTCTGCAGCTAATATAAAGAAAATTGCAATATTTTACGAGAAATTATAGTCTTAAAATGTATTGAAAATCGACCGTAAATCACAGGCACCTGACTGACAAATGTATTAATGTGTGATTATTTCAATCAAGAAATGTACGAGCGTTAAAAAGTAAATTTAACAATTAAGAATTTTCAAAGGATTGATAAATCCCCTTAATTTTTATTAGATACAAAATACACGATTTTCGACCGACTGCCTTAAAGTCTGGCTCGAAGCAAAACTTTTGATTGCATCCCAGGACAATATATTTTTCTTTTTATTCCTCTTACCCCGTCAACAAAATTGTTGAAAATTTCAGGAAATTATTTTAAAAAGATTTCCCACTTAATACCTACCGACACAATACCTACAGTCGGGAGAGGGCAAGCAAAAATTATTTTAATGATGGCCTAACAAACAAAATCTTGTAAACACATATAGTACCCCTCTTCGAAGAAGATTTTCTACGTTATTACAACATAATCAATGACATTTATGCAAGCTCTTATTCAGATGATTGCTGAGATGTTGTTTCACAAGCCCCTTACAGCCACACCCGATCGAAATGATTTATTTGTCATAAATTCAAGTTTAAATCATTTACCTAATTTCCCGTCGCTGGCTGCGAAACAGTAGGTTTCGACTGGAATTTGTGGAAAACATCCAAGGAGTTCCGATTAGCTATCTCTGGATTTGTCATTACGCTTCACAAAGTAGTACTTAATGATCTTGTGTTTCGCAGCCAGTTAATAAATTCATTGCACACGAGCATGTTAAGCTACGTTCGGAATTTCTATATCAAGACAAACCAAATAGGTTGAGGATACAAGGATATGGCAAATCTTGTCTGCAATTAATACTTTTCAAATTCTATGGTCGATGCAATGACCTGCCAGCAAATAAAAGCCATTGTTACTTAGAAGATTGACTGTGTTTCGTTTTAAAATAGGTAATTAATTCCAACTCATTTCGTCGCCCGCTTGGCGCAGTGGTTAGAGCCTCTCCTCTGGGATCGCAATGTAAGAATTCCTTACGCCGGGGTGTTGCCAAAACGCGGAATGGAAAACGGAACGGAAAGCGGAACGGAACGGAAAACGGAAAAAAATTGTCAAAAAAAAAATAACATTGATTCGATGTAAATCAGATGTAAAAGCAATATTTTTGATATTATTTAATAATATCTAATAAAAATTTATCTCAAGCTATTATATACTTAGTATTCATCAGGTCGGGTACACTACATATACCTTATATGGAAAGCAATTTTCAACACATGACAATATTTTCGTCACACTCGTTCTCCAATCAACTGAAAGAGTTTCAAAGCATGACTATGGAACGCCGGGACTATCTTATATGAGGATTATTTTAATTATATGAAGTAGATTTTATATTATATCGTGTGCAACTTCCATTATACACAGTACTTCTTTCATTATATGATGTAGACATGTCATTATATTATGTACAAGTATCATTATATGAGGTGTTTTTATCATTGTATGAATTAAGTGCTTTTAACATTATATGCGATAGATCTAACATTATATGAAGTAAACACAACAATATATTAAGTACTTCTCACATTATATACAATATGTTCTTCATAATATACAGCATTTCTGTTATTATGATGATGCTGATCGTTAAATATTATGTCCGGTCCAGTTAGCATTCCATGCGGTAGATTTTGCATTTCGTTATGATGTAGACACAGTATTATATGCGGTGCTTTTTTCTTTATTATGTTTATGATGATGATCATTCAACTGCTGAGCAATATTTGCACTTCAACGTTTACGCGTTATATCACATAACGAATTTCAAACTCGAATTTCAATCCAATGTTTTCCCCGCGTCCGCGTCGAATTGTACCCGCCCATTTCATTGTCTATCATTGAATGTTTTGATTTTAACAGATAGAAATGACGTAAGCTGCATATTTCAAATCTTGTCGCCCAGTTAATGTTCCGCGGTCTCGCATATCAAGAGCTTTTTACTGACCTATGATCAATCTTTGATAATTAGAGCCCCGCTTGGCGGGCGCCCTATAGTGATCATTCTGTCCGTCCGTCCGTCCGGCTGTCCGTCCGAGATCTCTTGTCCGGAGTATATCTTCTCTCTCCTTGGACCAATCTGGCTCATACTTCACCCACATAGTGCCTTTGGGTAAACACCGGTGTGCAGTGACCTTGAACCATGTTTCTAGGTCAAAGGTCAAGGTCATAGCAGAATTATATGAAAAATCCTTTTCCAGAGCATATCTTCTCTCTCCTTGGTCCAATCTGACTCATACTTCACCCACAGAGTGCCTTTGGGTAACCAGTGTGCAGTGACTTTGATCTATGTTTCTAGGTCAAAGGTCAAGGTCATAGCAAAATTATATGAAAAATCCTTGTCCGGAGCATATCTTCTCTCTCCTTGGACCAATCTGGCTCATACTTCACCCACAGAGTGCCTTTGGGTAACCAGTGTGCAGTAACCTTGAACCATGTTTCTAGGTCAAAGGTCAAGGTCATAGCAGAATTATATGAAAAATCCTTGTCCGGAGCATATCTTCTCTCTCCTTGGCCCAATCTGGCTCATACTTCACCCACAGAGTGCCTTTGGGTAACCAGTGTGCAGTGACCTTAAACCATGTTTCTAGGTCAAAGGTCAAGGTCATAGCAGAATTACTGCAGTATATGAAAAATCCTTGTCCAGAGCATATCTTCTCTCTCCTTGGTCCAATCTGGCTCATACTTCACCCACAGAGTGCCTTTGGGTAACCAGTGTGCAGTGACTTTGAACTATGTTTCTAGGTCAAAGGTCAAGGTCATAGCAAAATTATATGAAAAATCCCTGTCCGGAGCATATCTTCTCTCTCCTTGGACCAATCTGGCTCATACTTCACCCACAGAGTGCCTTTGGGTAACCAATGTGCAGTAACCTTGAACCATGTTTCTAGGTCAAAGGTCAAGGTCATAGCAGAATTATATGAAAAATCCTTGTTCGGTGCATATCTTCTCTCTCCTTGGACCAATCTGGCTCATACTTCACCCATAGAGTGCCACTGGTTAATGGATGTGCATTGACCTTGGTCGAAGTTTCTAGGTCATGGTCAGAATTAGCCTCGCTGTTTAAGATCTTTGTTTGGCATAATTTTTTCCCCTGAATTCCAGTCAGCCTCAAACTTTACCAATTGACGTAATAAGTTACAGAACATTTGTGATTTTCCTTCAATATTTTGACAGAGGATATGCAACAATTTTTATAGAAAATATATAACATTTGTGATTTTGAGCGGGTAATGAGTACTCGTGATTAACTTTGATATATATCTGTAAATTTACAATATCCGGGAAGTCGTACTAAATGACTTTTACTGTAGTGCACAAATGTTCCTCTTCAAACATATATAAACCCTTTTAAACTACCTTACATTTTCATGTTCATTGTTGAAAGCGGGACCCTTTGAGATGGCCACCATCTCAATAATATCTAGTTAAAACTCTATTATTGGTTAGAAATTTAATAAGACTGATTTATCAAAAAAATGCCAATCAAAGTTACAATGTAAATTAATGGTTTACAATAAGGTACAGTGTATTCAATGAAAATAAAGTCTTAATTATTAGTCCCCTACCGGTGAAATCGGAGGGGACTATAGGTTTCCTCTGCGTCTGTCCGTCTGTCTGTCTTTCTGTCTGTCCGTCCGTCTAGCTGTCTGTCTGTCTGTCCCACTTGGTTTTCCGCACTTTTTTTTCTAAACGCTGGCAGATATTGAGCTGATTTTTGGTACGTGGGTGGGTGTATCTTGATGAGTTACAGATCAAATTTGAATATCGTTCCGATTCAATGATTTTTTACGGAATTACGGCCTTTTCAATTTTTCAGGGTTTCTCCTAAACGCTTGCAGATATTGAGCTGGTTTTATTTATGAGACTTTACCTTGATTAGTTATAGATCAAGTTTGCATTTCGTTCTGCTTGATTTTTGAAAGAAATATGGTATTTTTATTTTTTAATTTTTTTAATTGGGTTAAATATAGGGTTCGTGATGCACTACATTTATGTCGTGATGCACTCAATTTATGTTCTAAACGAGATTGTCATGAACTGAAACTTGCTGGATAATTTTTATAAATTGATTAGTTATAGATTAAGTTTGCATTTCGTTCTACTTCATTGATTTCTGAAGGAATTGTGGTATTTTTATCATTATTTTTTTTTTATAATTGGGTTCACAATAGCGTTCGTGATGCACTAAATTAATGTCGTGATGCACTACTGGATTAATGTTCTAAACGAGATTATCATGATTTGAAACTTGGTGGATACCTTTAAAGTGACAAATATTGATCAAGTTTGATTTTTTCTGGTATAAAATTGTTGTTCAACCATGTAAAATAAGTTGTTCTGATCAAAGCATTTGTGGGAGTCAAATAGCGTTCAAAGACGTCATGAGTCTTTCTTTGTAAGGCAGATCCAATACATTTCATTCATATTCAAGTAATAACTTAAATGTCCATATTTAAGTAACAATTTTTCATACACAGGCTCTAATAAACTGACACCCTAAAGAGAAAAGGGGAACCCGGAAGGGGACATGTATTGCTTATGCAATACTATCAGAATGTTTGTTTATTATGAATTCTTTCAAGGAATTGAGACTAATATAGTAAATATATTCTGAAAGTCAAGGAAAAAAGTGAGCCAATTTTAACATAAAATTAACATTTTTAGTGGTATCTTAAATTTACATCATATACTCCCACTTCTGATGTTCTTTTCTGAATATTTAAGATAACTTTGCCCTATCTGCTTAAATTCAGCAGAAATTTAACATGTTTAAGACTTTCTAATAATTTTCTTGCTTTTTAAATTTTAATGCCAGAAAAATCACACTTTGCCATTGCAGGAAGGTCAAATAAATATTATGCAAAACAATTTGAAACTTTTTCTTAGGCACAGTTTTAAAGTATCTTTTTAAAATAGATTTGCAGTTTATTTTTTTCTCTTGCTTTATTTCGATAAGAAATATTGGATGTAGAACGTCGAAAATGTAATTTTTGATGAAGACACAGATTTCAGGTGCAGAAGCTCAGGGATCCAGTGTATATACTTGTAGGATAGATCGAATACACCTAGTATTTTGACTGAAATGTTATGACTTATATACTGAAAGGAAAAAGAAACGCAGGGTAAACTTTTAAATTGAATCAAATTTATTTTAAATTTCCTTTCCTTTTTTAAGTAATCCTATCCAACTTTCAAAATCATCTTTAAAGAAAATGTTACTTCATTCCCATTTGATTTTGTCTTATAATTCGTGAGTTATTGAAATTGATATGATGATACCCTTCAAAGTGAAAATCGAAAACTTTCATTATCTTCAATGTCTCCCCACATATCTCGCTGTCACAGCCTTAATTCTCCTTTGCATGGAATTCATCAAAACCCTGGCTATATGGGACATGGGTAACCACGCCGAAAAATTAGTCAAACGACGCGCGCATGCGCCAGTGAGGAGAACACAAATGTAAGTTGACCGGCTCAAAAACTCAAACTGCCCAATTGGTTTCTTTCAGTTTTGGGGTGAATGTAATGATTATGATAGTCTACTGTAATGGTAGCGGTTTTGTGGTAGTTAGGTGGCGATTGAACAGGTGGCAGGACGAATAACCTGATTGGAAAGTGACTCTGTTTCGCGTTAACGTCATCATCACGTTTAGTTGGAAGCCAGTCCTGACCCTCTCTGACAACGGGTAAGACGTTCTATGGGGGAAAATTTACGAGAAACTCCTCAGTAACCCGCGGTGTTGCCTTTGTCCTTACATAGGCAACGCGCAAACCAGACCCTATGGAACTTTTGTAAACTGTACCAAGATTGCAAGAAATTCATATCGTCTGTAAATACTGAAAAACAATGTGTATACCTCAGGTGCATCAAATGATACAACAAGATTTGTTGACAAACTCGTTGTCATTAATTTGCACGTGTTTTGGGCTTTTTAGCGTTTTCATTACATGAAGTCATACATTTTACGGTTGAGTAATTCTGAACACTTATTTTGGTGCGTAGTAAGTAACATTTTCATCTGACCAATTTTCGTAATTTTCGGATTTTCGGTCATGCGGTCAAAAAAATTTCGGATATTATGCTACGTGTACCCTGCGTTTCTTTTTCCTTTCAGTATAATTACGAAATACTGAAATGTGACTTTGAAGAATTTCTTCCTTGGAAAGTAAATTGTGATCATAAGATGTGATTATTTATTTAAGATACTAGTGAACAACATGTACATTTTCTCCTAAAGTAAAACAAATGAGGAGTATATTAATATTGACTCAATTGTGATGACCATAAAACGGTCCATTTAACCCTCTCTCCCCCTCTCTTTCCCCACTCACACACTCCCTCTCTATCCCAACTCTCACCCCACTCTCACTCTCTCTCCCCACTCTTACAGTTCCTCTCTCTCCCCACACTCACTCTCTCCCCACTCACTTTCTCTCTCCCCACTCTCACACTCCCCACTCTCACACTCCCTCTCCCCACTCTCACACTCCTCTCTCTCCCCACACTCCTCTCTCTCTCTCTCTCTCTCTCTCTCACACTTCCTCTCTCTCCCCACTTTCACACTTCCTCTCTCTCCCCACTTTCACACTCCTCTCTCTCCCAATTTTTAACACTTCCTCTCTCCCCACTTTCACACTTCCTCTCTCCCCACTCTCACACTCCTCTCTCTCTCTCTCTACTCTCTCTCTCTCCCCACTCCCATTCTCACTCTCACCTCCTCTCTTTCTCTCCCACTCTCACACTCCCCTCTCTCCCTACTCTCTCTCATTCCCTCTCTCTCTTCTCACTCTTTTCTCTCCCCACTCCTTCTCTCTCTCCACTCTCACTCCTCTCTCACTCTTCTCTCTCCACTCTCACTCCTCTCCACTTTCAATCCTCTCCCCACAAGTAGTGGGAGAGATATTAGGAGGCTAATTGCGAGTAGGAGAGAGCGAGGAGAGTTGGTAGAGGGTAATGTGAAATAAACTCCCTCAATTTATCTCTCCCTTTCACTCCTCCTCCCTCCCATTCTGTCTTTTTTTCTCTCAGTCTCTCTCCCCACAGTTAAATTTATATGTATTTTACATCGATTTTTCATAATTGTTTACAATTAAAAATAATGGAAGCAATTTTTTTCCATAATGTATAGAACATTCTTTCGTTATTGTAAAATAAATTATAAAATGTCTATTCTTGATCTTTTTATTTTAAGTAAATTTATCAAAATTGACCATTTAAGCCAAAAGGGTTATGTCATTTAAGTTTACAAGGGTGATAACTTCAGATAAAAATTCATGGAGGCAGTCTACCAAAATTTTCTTCATTTGACTAAATATGTAATTCGCGGGATTGACATTCACTATCTTTATCCCTTGTTTGCAATCAGTTTATTTAAATTCTATATTTTAAATATTTTTTTCTGCACATACATTGTGAGGTTGCGTTGACAAAAGCCAAAATGCACTTGCATCTTGACTCCCTCGTTGTTCTACGTTGAAATCGGTATTTTATATTTTGAATATTAATGTTCGTTTGGTATTTTATTCAAATATGTACTGTTTGTAAAACTAAAAATAATCTTCATTTGTTATATGGTTCTACTCTTCTAACCATAGGTTTTAACTTTACAGTTTTTGAAAGGATAACCGTTAGGCCATCGGCGTATTATGAGTAAATGCTGACCATGAATGCCTCTGGGAAAATACAAATCGTTCAATGTAGCAGTAGAAACATACATTAAAAAAGGAATTCGACAAAATTCCTTGAAAAACCATGAGCGTATAAACCGGGAGGGGGACGGGGTCCGGGGGAGGGGCGAGACCCTCTCCAATAATTTTCCCGATGTATAGAATACTATAGAAAATTTAGCTACATTATGCCTGTGTCCCCTCAATAAATACAATGAAAAAATAATGACAACATGAGAACCTTACTGCAGTGTATGATTCGGATAAAACAAATCTTATTTACAATAATTTATAAACACTGATGTTTATTCATGTCACAGGACATTTATTTTGTAGAAAATTTGGAAATATTTGGACATTTTTTCAGTTAATTAAATATCAATAAAATAACTTTAATATCCCCAACAGTGGAAATAAATTTGAATTATCATACCTATATTCTGAATTCCTGAATATTTTTTAGGGCCGTAAGAAGCAATCTCAGTTTGGGGAAAAGGAGGGGGGTTTCAGTTCGGGTACTATTAACTACGAAAAATTCCTTGACAAGCAAAAAAAAAGTTTTCAAACGTATTTATTGAGGGGACACAGTCATAAAGTAGCTTAATTTTTTATAGTATTCTATTATACATCAGGAAAATTATTGGGGATGGTCCCGCCCCTCCCCCAGACCCAGACCCCTCCCGGTTCCTACGGCCATGTTTTTTCAAGGAATTTTGTCGAATTCCCCTTTTTAATGTATGTTTCTACTGCTACATTGAATGATTTGTATTTTCCCAGAGGCATGCATGGCCAGGACCCGTAATTATAGGTGAGCATTCACTCATACGCTTAAGGCCTAACGGTTAACCTCTCAAAAACTGTAAAGTTAAAACCTATGGTTAGAAGAGTAGAACCATGTAACAAATAAAGGTTATTTGTATTTTTACAAACAGTACATATTTGAATAAAATACTAAACGACCAATTCAATTCAAAGCAAAAATATAAAATACTGTTTTCAGCGTAGAACAACGAGAGAGTCAAGTGCATTTTGGCTAGTATCAACGCAACCTCACAATGTCTGCATGAGCAGAAAAAAAAATTAAAATATAGAATTCAAATAAACTGATTGCAAACAAGGGATAAAGATAATGAATGTCTATCCCGAAATATATATTAAGTAAAATGAAGAATATTTTGGTAGACCGTCTCTATAAATTTTTGCCTTAAGTTATCGCCCTTGTAAAATTAAATGGCATAATTTTTTTTGCACAAATGGTCAATTCTGATTAATTTACTTAAAATAGAAAGATCAAGAATAGACATTTTATAATTTATTTTAGTACACCAAAAGAATGTTCTCTTTATTATGGAAAAAGAATTATTTCCATATATTTAATTGTAAACAATTATGAAAAATCGATGTATAATGCATATAAATAGTTTATTTCACACGAGTTAGAAGTAACTGAGTCAGAAAGACAAAATCCAAAAAAAAAAGAAAGAGAGAGTGAGAATGTGGGGAGACAGAGAGAAAGACAAAATGGGAGGGGAGGAGGAGTGAGATGGAGAGATATAGTGAGGGAGAGAAAAGAGGGTGAGAGTGGGCGGTTACTACCTCCCATTCTATCTAAACACCTTCTGCCTACTCTCCTTTCTCTCTCCTAATCACAATTAGCCTCCTACTATCTCTCTCGCTGTCTTTGAGAGAGAGAGGGGCGAGAGGAGAGAGAGAAAAAGAAAAGAGTGAGAGTGAGGAGAGATAAGGTAGCGAGAGAGGAGAGAGAGGGAGTGAGAGTGAGGAGAGAGAGGAGAGAGAGGGAGTGAGAGTGAGGAGAGAGAGGAATGAGCAGGGAGAGAGAGTGGGGAGAGAGAGGAGTGGGGAGAGAAAGGGGAGTGAGAGTGAGAAAAGGGAGTGAGAGTGAGGGGAGAGAGAGAGAGAGAGAGGGAGAGAGAGGGGAGTGAGAGTGAGGAGGGAGTGAGAGTGAGGAGAGAGAGAGGAGTGAGGAGGAAGTGAGAGTGAGGATAGAGAGGAGTGAGGAGAGAGTGAGGAGAGAGAGGAGTGAGAGTGAGGGGAGAGAGAGAGAGAGGGAGTGAGGGAGGGAGAGATTAAGAATAGTGAGAGTGGGGAGAGAGAGAGTAGGAGAGGGAGTGGGAGAGAGGGTAGAGGAGTGAGAGTGAGGAGAGAGAGGGGAGTGAGAGAGAGAGAGAGGGATGAGAGAGGGGAGTGAGAGTGAGGAGAGAGAGGGGAGTGAGAGTGGAGAGAGAGAGGAGGGATGAGAGTGGGGAAAGAGGGAGTGAGAGTGGAGAGAGAGGGTAGTGAGAGGGCAGTGAGGGTATTGAGAGAGGGGAGAGAGAGTGTGTGTGGAGAGAGTAATATCGATATGATATATACCATATATATGGTTCATTGCCGTTCGACTTATAATATTTGATTATTTAATTATCAGATTAAAGTACGGTAAACGCCCATCGAATTTCGACGTGACTGTAATTCACAGTCGTGGTGTTAAAGGTGCATGGCCACTGACTTGAAGTTATTTTCTGTATAATATAACGACTTATATATTTTAATAGCATTCCATGCCAAAATAAATTAATCTTATTTAATCTAAAAGTTAGTAAAACTTCACATTTTTAGACGGGTTTGATTGACACATCCTTGCACTTCCACAAATTTTAATTTTATTCTTAATACTTAGTAAAAGTGGCAATCTTGTTGTGTATAAATGAAAAAAGGTTGCAATGCAATCGTTGTGTTCTGCTGTAAGGCAGTGACGGCGTTCCATAGTAAAGATCGGTGTTCCTAAAGTTGATAGAAAGAAGAACTGAATTTTTAACAGAGTTCCGAAAGGTGGCTTCCGAAAGATCATCATCATAAAGAAGAAAGCACCGCATATAATACTGTGTCTACATCATAACGAAATGCAAAATCTACCGCGCAGAATGCTTACTGGACCGGACATAATATTTAACGATCAGCATCATCATAATAACAGAAATTATACATATAACAATATAAATTGATGCAAAGCATCAAATCGGCCGCTAATAAAATCTAGTATTTCAAAAAGTACTTCCACAATTTTATAAAAGCATCCAAGCAAGAAAAACACATGTCAAGATATTCAAAGATGAAACAACACCAGCACTTGATCATTTTTATTTCAGACTAGCTGTCTTCAAAGCAAAATAAATATATTTTTTAAAAACTTAATGAAAATTTTATAGCATTTGCTCATCAATCGCTTAGGCGTCAGAACCGGGGGTGGGGTGGGTTGGGAGTTAGGGGGCTTAGCCCCCCACTTTTTTTGCAAAAATAGACATTATAGACATTGAAAATAAATAGTTTTCGATGGACCTAAATTTAGCAAGAGTTACTTCCCATTGTCCGCCATAGTGGAGGTCCAAATGCTCATATTCCTTCATTGTTCAACCAATTTTAAATTTATATTTGCGATTTTGAATTAGGAATCATTATTCTGAAGTATATAAATTTTTGGATGCCTCCTTTATTTAAAAAAAAAATTATTTTATAAAGATTTCCCACCAAATTTTTATGCTATATTTTCTTAAACTTGGTAATACAAAGAGTCGAACTCCAATATGGCGGCAAACGGGAGGTAACTTTTGCTAAATTTAGGCCCATCGAAAACTATCTATTTGGATTTACCTTTTTGTGGGTTTAGCCCCCCCCCCCCTTAATGTCGATCAGCCCCCCCCCCCCCCCGACTTTCAATTTGCTTCCGACGCCCATGCAATGATGCATCCATGTTATCAAGTCAATGATTAATGATAAGAAGTAAATGTCATCAACATGAAGGTGAACCACGTGCTGATACCCTGGATCTTTGTCACGTGATAATGCCTGTGGTTTCTGCAGAGTAGGCTATGCTGCATAATGCGTTGCAAAATGTAGAAAAAATAATTATCCACCTGTCATTCGCAGCTGTAGCATATTTAAAACAATGTTTACTTGTTGAACAAGTTTTCAATCTTTATTAACCATGCACTTTTATCACGTCGTTCTCATACGGAAAATCATGACGACTTCCTTTCGTATCTTACACACTCCCTGGATGGGGAGTACCTATTGTAAACTCTTTTTATTTAACCATAGATCATCAATTATCTGATGCAAAATGAAAATGTAATTGAAACATAATAAGAACTATTGAAACTTAATTTAAAGCAAGTTTTTGAAACATTTTACTCATGATTTTATACAAGTTATCATTTAAGAATTATTTTATTGAACTTATAAAAAAAATAACATCTCATTTCCCCATGTGCACTTTCTAACACAACCACAAATAGATCGGCCGCTGCTGCGGCCGATAATGATGAATATACTGTATATAATGTGAGAAGTACATAATAAATTGTTGTGTTTATATTGTATATAATGTTAGAACTACCGCATTTAATGTTAAAATCACTTCATATACTCAGTAATGATAAGAACACCTCATATAATGCTAGATGTACAAAATATAATGACATAATGACATCATATAATGAAAGAAGTACTTCGTATAATGGAAGTCGTATACAATATAATGTAAAACCTACTTCATATTAAAATAGTACCGCATATTATGAAGGAAACACTGCATATAATGTTTAATCCTCATATAAGACAGTCCCGGCGTTCCATACATGACAATCTACTACGTGTTTACGATTCAATCGCGACACGTGGTTTTCGTCGGTTTACTAAATAATATTAACTTTTTCACCGGAAAAACCATAGAGCTTCTACAAACGCTTTGACATTTGCATGTACGTAAAAACATTTTGGTAATATTAAGGGGTTAAATGTTAATTGCGCACCTTGTACTGCTGTCTAAAACTAAGTACACGTATATCACATGAGGAAAAACCCTCAATGCTTTATCGACAAGATAGCTAGCACCCACAGGGGCCAGTAACATACTGTTTTTGATTTTACGTAATCACTATATATATATACAAAAAAGGAAAGGGAAACAACGTCAGCCCGAATTTTCACAGGGTCGGTCTCGGAAATATTTCGTATTTCTTAGAAAAAAGAAAGTAGCCAATTAAATTATAACTAGAAATCATACTACCATAAATATTCTTTAATAAAACAAAAACCTCGTTACTTTTTATAGCGTTTAACATACTGTATTTGATTTACGTAATCACTGTATGTATACAAAAAGAGAAAGGGAAACAACGTCAGCTCGAATTTACACAGGGTCCATCTCGGAAATGACTCGTGTTTTCAATAAAATACCTTGCAGTTTGTGAAATAACGTCTGGGATCATTCAGTAATAATCACTCTTTAATAAAAATACCATCGTGGTCATTTAAGAATTGTGTAAGTCGTGTTTTGCAGATCCGATATCCTGTCATGCAAGTGATGTAGTTTAAGTCGTCCACTAAATTCGCTAAACATTGCATCCAAAATTTTACGCGAGATGTGATTGGTCAATGGTGCTTTTCTAGAACAGATCTGACCAATCACGCTCCACCTTTTACCAATTATGGGTTTTTCCAAAATGTCTGTTCTGGGCTTGAGCCTCTCTGTGAACGAAAAAAGCTACCGTATTTATTCAAATCAAAGATGTTGTACCTTTTAATTGCAATTAACAAAAGAAAGAGATGATTTTCGTGAACGCTGGTTCTTTACTTTTTTGTGTTTTCCATCTTCGGAAAGACTTCAAAACTGGAGAAAATGTGCGAATTTTGCCTCGTTTTAGTGGACAACTTAAAGTACATCGACTCGCACAACGGGATATCGAGTTAGTATTACCCAACTTAAACGCTATAAAAAGTAACGAGGTTTCTGTTTTATTAAAGAATATTTATTGTAGTATGATTTCTAGTTATAATTTAATTGGCTACTTTCTTTTTTCTATGAAATACGAAATATTTCCAAGACCGACCCTGTGTAAATTCGGGCTGACGTTGTTTCCCTTTCCTTTTTTGTATATATATAGTGATTACGTAAAATCAAAAACAGTATGTTACTGGCCCCTGTGAATAGGTATATGTAGAAGGAAAAACTCCTAAAATGTACATACAAATATCTATTAAGGCAAAAATAATTAATTTTGACATTCATATTGTGCAAACAGTGGCGAATCCAGAAACCTCGGGGGTGGGGGGGGTGGAGGGGCAGTCACACCCAAAAAATATTTATTAAATCTATTTGTTTATGTAAACATGTATTTTGGACACAAAAGGGGAGCGATGAAACTTTAGCAATTTATCAGACCTTTCGGATGAGCGGAAAAACAAACTCAAATATTTTACGGGTCATTTCCTATACAAATTAGAAATGTTCATTGAAAATCTACTCTTTTTGTTAATGTAATTAATGTAGTCAGTCAGTGTAACAAAAAAGTACTGAATGATGTTGGAGTTTAAACTTATTCCTCCTCCTGAATCAAACAACTGTCTTTTTTTTTTTTTTTTTTTTTTTTTTGCTTGTCAAATTCTTTTAAGGTAAATTTGATCTTGTAAGTAACTGCTATGTGATTTTCCTGAATAAGAGACTAAGCAAGACTAAATCAGCTTGTTGTTATCAATGGGAGGTTGATTATGTATAGACACATCGTTCATGATAAAATTTGTATATTTTTAGTGATTTAATCTAAAATAATATATTCCGATTTCCGTTCTGTTCCGCGTTTTAGAAACATCCCTCACGCCGGGGGTTAGAATTGCACTGTAGAACGTTGAGACCGATCCTTTGGATGAGACTGTATGAACCGAGGTCCGTGTCGCAGTAGGTGCTGGTACGAAAAAGACCCCTCACTGCTCAATGGCCGTAAGTGCCGAGTATTAGGCAAAATGTGCAGCTCTCTACCGACAAATGATGGTTTCCCAATATGAGTGAAAAACTCTCGAGAGGGACATTAAACAACATACGACCAATCAATCAATCAATCACCGTTTACCCGATCAGAACAAGGAACACATGGCGGATTTGGCAGGATGCTTACTCCTCCATGCCACCTGATTTTTTTCATCTTCCCATGTCAAGGGTTTCCGCTCCACATAAACCCTTGACCGAAAAGACTAAGTTTGACGGGGCTAGAAATGCGCTCTCTGATTGGTCTCATGCAAGTTTGCATGAATCAATCAAAATCGTTGTTTTATTTAATCTGAAACTAAATCGTAATAATGTGAAAAAAAACGCCAGTTATAGTCCTAAGAATAACGTCTTTATCATTAAATAGTCCAGTAAAAGGTTTGTCTCAGCTTTTTAGTTGAGTTATATTGAATGTATTACCGACTTTCAATACTATCTCGATTTGTCTGTTGAATTCGTTTACTCTGATTGGCTAATAACAGAGGTCAGTAGGGTTCAAAATGTGTAATCACACTAGATGGCGTGATTAGTAAACCCCGTCAAACTCAGTCTGTTCGGTCAAGGGTTTATATGGAGTGGAGCGGATCAGAAACCCTTGACTTGGGAAGATGGATTTTTTTAAATATAGGTCTAAGTTTGTTCTGTTCCCAATTTGTGTAGTCCAAATGGACGCTACAAATTGGGAGCAAAAAAAATCGACTCTAGAATTTATGAGCCAAAGAAATTAAAACCCCAAGCATGAAGTGGATCATATTCAGAAATGTAAACCATCTTTTACAATATTAAAGCGCCTTTATCTTCTTTTGAATATCTCAAAAACAGATGTTTGAAATCTTGGAACGTTGAAAAAGTAAACGAATGGATTGATAACACCATTATGGATAACAATATCTGGTACGTACAACATTATGATATCTAGACTCCGGGAGACAACTTTGTCTCTCATTTGTGACATTTTATATAATGTTATCATATAAAATGTGCGTCTTGAGGTGTAGCTCACAATCAACAGAAAACTGATGATTGAAAACATGACGGTTATATTGATATGCTTGCTGTCGACCGGCAGTCGTTGAAGTCTTCGTGATTTCTGACAAACAGAATGATGATGTTCTATTGTCTCAATCTCTCCGCTTTCCGATTGGTTCTTTGGACAAGTGTCTGTGTTTTCGGATAAATCAGGATCGACAACCCTGTTGAAAAAAAGGTCGAACCTTAAAGGTGCATGAACACAGATTTGAAGGTAATATTTTCTGATATATATTAATATCACGACATATATTTTAATAGCATTTCACGCAAAAATATATTAAAAATTTTATTTCATCTTGAGGTTATTGAAACTTCAAATTTTGGGATGGGTTTGATTGACACATCCTTGCACTCTTACTTTTATTCTTAATACTTAGGAAAAGTGACAATCTTGATGTTTATTAATGAAAAATATTAAAACTTTAATCCAGAAAAAAATGTAATCAGAATAGAAATGTTAGGAAGCAAATTTTCAGGTTTGGACAATGGTCAAATTCCTTTTTTTCAGGTTTGACTTTTTTCTCTTTGTGCAGTAGTAATCAAATATTCAGATATCACTTTATTTCAGAATGTACTACAGCAATGCAGGAAAAGATCTGTTAAAGCAAACATTAAGTTTGGAAAAAAAAAAGTTGGTTCTCTCTATGCAGAAAATGTTTGATCAAAACTTGATTTTCCATTTGAAGCATTAAAATAAAATAGAGACTTATTGTTTTTATATCGTATTAAATTTTTTCTCCTAAAAGTCTATAGTCTTTGAGAACTGATGAACTTTATAAAATTGCAATGTTCTTGAATTTTTAGGTAAACGGGTATAATTGAGTGCTTTCTGGGAAGAAATCTAAAAAATAAAATATGTCTTTTAATCCTCAGAAACAGTTCTGTCATTTACTATTTTAGATCAGAGGTTATATTAAATATTGAAAATTAGCTTTAAAAATTTGCCGTTTTTGTACACTTTTTCAGAATATGAGGAAATTGACGCAATTCGTGACGTCATAATGCATTGACTAGACAGAAAATTTTGTCATTTTTGATACATATGCAGTCACCAAAGATCTAAGTGATATTCAATGCACTGTTAACTAAAACTATTGAGTTTCAGATTTTCAGAAATACACAGGGCCAAATAAGGCAAGAGTGAACCTTGTTCTTTTACACAGTTTTAAGAAATTGTGTTTAAAAATTCTTTTGGAGATATTTGGGGAAAATGTGAATATTTAATACTAATATTTTAATGATTTACAGTAGTACTTACATGTACATGTAGTACATATATTGGCCAGACTTAAATAAGCACGCTTTTGGCTTTAATCACTATATTTTAAAATATGCATATAGTCTTGTGTTTTGTTCCTCAAACATGTACGAGGGTTGTCCTAAAAAGTCGTAAACAATGTTTATAACTTCGTTAACATGAAATCAATACTAACCAAATTTTGCATAAATATAATATATCTAATGTTCTTTAAAATTGCGAATTCTTAATATATATATATATATATATATATATATATATATATATATATATATATATATATATATATATATATATATATATATATATATATATATATATATATATATATATATATATATATACACAACATTGGGACGATTTATATGAATGCGGATATGGTCTGTCGGCGCACAAACAAAATTAGGAATAATTTTCGCATATAACTATAATTACATTTGCTTTCATTTCCTTGATACTTCTATAAAACTGAACTCAAAATTATCAGTGAAACCAGCATCAAAATCTTAATAACATGTCAAATTTCCATGTGTAAATAGCATAAGAAACAGACGATTGGTGTCATGGTTTTCAAAGTGTTGTTAGAATTGATTTTGATGAAAATAACGTCGTGAAATGCTAACCAGCGCACGGGGATGAAATAAATTGTTTTGGATATGATTTATATATAAATCAGAGACGGGAAAAAGAGTACAGAAGTGACATTACACACTAGATTCTAACAGAGATGTTGTTTTTTATAGTATGAGGTTCAATGATAGTTTTTCTTCTATACCGAAAATACATGTAGTTACCGCATGTAAGAAATAGAGTACAGTTTGTTAAACGCAGACAGTGGTGAACTTTCTGGGTCACGAACGACCTCAAGCAATGTGTATTCCTTGCTGCCTACATTGTAAGGTGATCTTTCTCAAAGAAAAAAAAAAAAAAAAAAACGGATAGTAGTGAATTTAAACAAGTCCCTCAGTCAAGAGTCTACAGACGCGTGTGAAGCAGAAAAAGATATTCTGGCGTTATGAGACGTAAATTACGCTTGCTTTCGTGCACTGATGTACATTTACATGCTTTGTTTCTTTCTTCTTTTTTTTATAATTTTATCAAATGTGATATTTTCATGAAACTTTAATTGCATAATCATAAAATGTTACTTTTTGCTATGACAGGAAAAGAAATTTAGTTTGGCAAAGAGAATCTACACTTTTTTCCCTGTCTACGACTTTTTGGGACAACCCTCGTATGTGCCATTTACATGGTTTTGAGAGAATAAATGAAATGAAAATTTAAATATTTGTACCATATGGATTGTTCTCTGTCATGGTCTCTGATCTTCATTCTAGGATACCTCATCAAGGTATAAAAAGACAAAGATAAGCATTGATGGTATTATAGTTTACAGATACACATGTAATTTTTTTCCCCTCTTCGCATTTAGCTTCACAAAAATTTGGGGGAAATGCATGCATAACAATCAATTAATTATTCCCCATTTTCAAAAGTGAGTTATCTCCCCTCGAAATCGGAACTCTTCTACACTAGCATAACTTCCGCGGACTACGCATTACGATAATCCAACAAAATAGTGATCAACTTACACGATGCATTTAAAAATTTTAAAAGAAGGTAACGGTTTGCAAATTATTTTTAGATAATAAGCGATTTTATAAAAGGTCTGTTACCCCCAACCCCTTTCTAGAAAGCTTTACGAATTAGATAGGCACGTAGCATCGTCTTTAAAAGTGGGGGGGGGATATTTTTTTCTTACATGTACCTGGAAAAGTTGACAAGCAAAGAAAAACCTTGCCCTAAAGTCGAAAAAGCTACTTATTTCAGTACCAATTCCTTGGTATACAATACTACATTTCCCTTATATAACTTTATCGTAGTATAAACTGTGTGTGTGTGTGTGTGGGGGGGGGGGGGTGCCAGCAACTACGTGCCTGTTAGCTGGAAAACAACTTCATCAGAAATTTGCAATTCTATGTTAAGTTATTGTAATTTTCTCTTAAAATCTTACATGTATAATCTACGGGATACATCTTATTTATGTCTTAAAAAGGATAATTTACAAAATACATGTAAGTTTTTAATAAGCGTTTTGGTGAAACGGGGAAGATGAATTTCGCTGGATGTTAGTTGAGTGTGTTACATACTGACCATAAGAATGTTTCAAATCAACTTTCATGCGAATTTAATTGACACTGAGGTGATGCACGAGGGTTGCGTGCGTACAGCGTGTACAAAGAACGAATATGAAAATGGGTTGAACAGTTGAATATGAACCAAAAGTGGAAATGGAAAATTATAAGAAATATTAATTGTGAATTCAATATAATTACATGTATATCAGTTACACGGGGTTTCATGATTCTCTTTCTCTGATATTGTTTTTAACACACTTTGCAAAAAAGAATAACTTATAAAAATAAATACTTACACTGAAAGAATTTATAAAACATAGATAACACTTGAGGAAAAGAATGTTTTCCGTATTTACGCGAAATACGCTAGGAAATTATTGTACTCTCATCTAAAACAAAATGTGTATTTTACTCGGGAATATACATGTACATATGCTTAGATCCTACACTAAAACTTTGATATGCAGCTCAGATTTTATACGACATATGTAACACGAATTCAGATCGATGCTATTTTAATTAGTCTTTCTTCGTTATATGAGCACATGAGATTAAATTATTCATTTAGAATTCCATTCAAAGTTTTAATTCTGTATACAGTTAATCAATATTATTTTACAAATAACAAATTCTGGAAACACGGTTAATTCAAATGAAATAGGTCACCAAATGTGTTCTTCTAAGTAAAAGTTCTATGCTATGACATACAATCGAGCAAAAAACGCAGTTTCTTGATATCGGTCGTGGAAGACGAACTACTGCTGTTTATGCAGCAATTTCAGAGGTAAAACTGTAGATGGACACGTCATCAGTGTCCAAAAACTTCCTAGAGACGCAGAGAAGAAAATATGGCTGCAGCAGGCTAGATTAATTCGTAAAAACTGTATAACTAAACTTGAAATTCTTATATTTGTTCTGCACATTTTGTATAAATAATGACGATCCGTCTGCAGAACATCCACTACCAAAACTTATCTTTTTTTTTTTTTTTTTTTAAATAAGCCTATTCGAATATGTATCAGCATTTTATCAGTAATTTGTTTCGGGATTTTTTGTAAGGGGGGGGGGGGGCTCACACAGCGCCTTATTATACTACTGTAAGGATTAATACAAATCCAGAAGGAGACTATGTGTGGGCAATTTTAAAAAAAATTCGAATCAGCTAAGATTTCTTCTTTTTAACAACACAATAACATTTTTCCGTATGACAGATACATTTACACCATGAACATGTTTACATCAAGAACGTCCGCGGAAGTGACTTTATTTATAGCGCATGCGTATTAAACACAGTAAAAGAGTTCCTTTCAGGGGAAATAACTCACCTTTTGAAAATGGGGAATAGGTATGCGCCTCAAATCAAACAGTATTGGGGAGTAAACAAACGAACAAACAATCAGAAGATATATATATATTTAATTTATCTAAAAGCATACTAGTACAGAAAGTATTTGAAGATTAAGATATACAGAACTTTTAAATTACAATTTATTGAAATGTTTATATGATATATGCAACAGTTTGAAAAATAGAATTAATTTGATGCCTGAATTAACTATTTCATAGATGAATAATATGAAGTATTTTAACAAAAATATATAAACAATTAATACTATTTTTAGCAACCACAAGTCAAATTTTAAATTTAGTATATACCACTTGTGTTATATATCAAATCAAAGCTTATAAAAAATTGTTTACGAAAAATATAATTTCGAAATTTTCTGGTCAAGCATTGTTACTAAAAATAGATTGCGAAATGTAAAGGTATTGTTCTAGTGTGTGACCACTTTTCTGAAGAAAATACCTAGTAGCAATGAGGTCAAAACTTAAGGTAATGTATTCAAAATATAATTTCTCTCTTCTTATTTCCTTTGCCCAGAATCAGAGTTATTAAAGTTCAATTGCATCAAACACCTAGATTGACTTGAATCATGAGATAGTGAGAGTCTTCTTCCAGTATAATTAATTGGGTCACATGGGACACGCAACGTTACGTTGACGTTATGCTTATAAAAAGACGTCAACAAATCCAATCAATAAAAATGATCACAAATTAATTTAAAACAAGATTTGTTTGTGAAACACTATGCGCCCGGCAACGACAAAATAAAAAAAAAACTTTTTGGCACATATGTCACAGTCAAAGTCACAAGGCAATTGACCTTGGTGTCATTTGAGAGAACATGATTAGTAAAATATGGATACAAAAAATGAAGTCTCTATTTCTTGTGGTTCAAAAGTTATTGCAAAGGTTAACTAAAAACGAAAAAACTATTTTTAACATACAGGTCACAGTCAAGGTCACTGGGTTTTTTCATTAATTACTAGAAATTTAAAGACTGTATTTATCCTTTTGTAAAATTAATCTTTGTGTTGGGCACAATGCTTGCAATTACAAAATTCAGTGGCGGATTAAAGGGGGTCGCATCCGCCCCCTAAAATTGTCAAAGTTAGCGTAAATCATAGTTTCGTCGAGAAAATGTAAAAATGTCTACTCGGTTAACCTCAATTTTTCCTACAAAATCTCTAGAATTCAGCTTAAACCAGACCTCTGCCGATTATGGGCGCCCCCTCTAACTTTAATTCCTGGATCCGCGCATGGGATTTATAGAGAGTTGGAGTGATATCCACTTATTATATAAGGAAACTAAAAATCATGAATTTTTGTTATAAATTATTAAAAACAAAAAATTGTATTTTAAATTCTTCATACGAATACATTTGATATGATGCGGAGAATTGGTAATGAACTAGTATTAACTGGGAGCGTGATGTAAGTCTTAAATTATTTCGATATGTAAGTGGAGACTGATATTCTGAATAACTAAAAAAACTAGAAGAATATAAGTCATAGATATGACAGCAGCATATGATAAATTCTGAAAAGAAAAAGGAGGGGAAATTTAATTTAAAATTCATTTGAGCGACATTTAGTTAAACATGTAGATCATTCCTAATGTGTGTTAAAGGTTGTCCGAATTTTTTGTGAATTATTAAAGCTCTCTCTCTCTCTCTCTCTCTCTCTCTGGTGTAAAACATTTGATTTGCCCCGCTTTTGCGAAAGCGATCGAGGTTTCTTTAAATCTTATTCGTCTGTCTGTTTGTCAGTCAGACTGTAAATCTGTTTGTATGTCACAAAAGTTCAACCTTGGTCATCTCTTTAGAATTAGAACAGAGAAGAGATAGAATTTTATATTATTCATGTGTTTAAACTGTAACAAGACCTTTCTAAATACACTACAAGAAACCTATATATTGTCGCAAGCGTCAAAAATCGGCCGCAAACCCAATTAATTGTTCTTTTGATATAGTAATAAGAAACTGAAATTTGCGTGATCTGTTTTTAAAATTTCTTACATTTATCTATTAGAATATCCTCGTGACATAAAACATGTGCATGCGACATTGCCGATTTTCTTCATGCATAATGCATGTACAATAAACTGTATTTGTATAAGCAAACTGTCCATAGACTTCTGCGTATCTGCACTCAGTTTGGTACTTGTAAACGAACTCTGGTAGAAGTTTAATGTTAAAGTAGTTTTCGCAACAAATATAAAATATGTGGGGCTCCTCGCTATCTCTCTTAGAGAATGTTAACACCCCCCCCCCCAAACTCCCCCTAGATCCACCACTACATTTCTTCTCATTCAAGTCTCTGTCATGTAATAGTTTGTCAATCAGGATTGGCTGAAACATTTACACCCATTATTTATAAAATTTTGATTTTATGATTATTGTGCTTTTTGTTAAACATTTAAAATAGCTTTTTTTAATACTCTATATAATATAAATATTAAATACTTTTATTTAAATTGTTCTAAGTCCGCAGAAACGCACGGCGACTTCAAACTTTCATATCGAGTAACCGACCGCCTCCTGGCGGCCCCTAATAATTTTTTACCTCATGACCTTGATCTTGAAGTTCGAAATACTTTTCAAAAACTTGAACCTTGGTCATAACTTTTGAATGAGAAAAGAAACAAAGTCACAAGCCACGGTTTGGCGTCCGCTTACTAGTATGTGATAGGATTGAACATTTTAGTCGTGGTTTGTGACGATGGAAAATACTGTATAGAGCTTTCACATTTCATATGTATATTATCATTTCTAAATACACTATGGATTTTGACTTTGTGACCTTGAACCTTGACGTTTGACATACTTTTCAAAAATGCAATTTTCCCCTTATAACTTCTGATTGAGAAGAGATAATGCTTTCATATTTAACATGTTCATTGATATGATTTCTGACCCCCTTGATCTGGACCTATATGTTTGACCTAATTTTCAAAAAATCAACTTTAGTTATAACTTTTGAATGACATATTATAGGGCGTTCATATTTGGAACAATATGCCATAAATAATGTAATATTACCCACATAGAGACAAACAGCCGGTAAAACAAATTAAAGATTTTGTCTATACACGTACATGTATACCGGTAGTACATCGGTCCATGCAGCACTTTCATCCCCATGTATGTTCACTAAATTAGATGTCAATGTCTAAGACACTTTAAACTTTTTTTCATCACGTAAATGAAATTTTTCATAAGTGAATTCTTCAATCCTGTTTTAATAACCAAAAAGTACAATCTGAAAAGAGTCAGAAATGAAAATTTTTAAAATTTCAGAAATGAAAACTAAAACATGTCGGCCATGAAAAGTTGAAATATCGAAAAATTTCCAATCGCCTGGTTTGGTTTGAACATATTTTATTGTTAAGATGTTGTAACAAAAGGATTGGACACAAGTACTTAATACTTAGAACGTCCTCTCCTTAATAACAATTAATTACACAGAGTATTGTTCAGAAATTAATTTACACTGGAACCAAAGGTCAATAAGATTATTTTACATAGGTAATGCATGTACAGAATTTAAATATATGTAGTATGTACAAACGAATCAAAATCGGCTATCCTCGGCTGACTCCGCTAGGCTCCATTCAAACCTCCGAGGTGCGATGTATGAGCCGCCCGAGATGCTCTCAGTGAAAAATACCAGAAATGAAATGCAGCTGGGGGACCACAATTTTAATTTCTTGTTTAAATTTTAGACCTCTTTGATCCGTCTACCCATCCATATGTTCATACATAGGCGTCGAAACCGGGGGGGGGGGGGGGGGTAAAGGGGTCTTACCCCCCTTTTTTTTCAAAGATAGATATTTTTTAGGCATTGAAAATTGTGGTTTACCTTTTTTGTCGGTTTAGCCGCCCCCCCCCCCCCCACTTTCAATCAGCCACCCCACTTTCAATAGTATTTTCCTAATGTAAAGACATTTAAACCTCCTCAATTTCTGGTTGCTTTGAGTATTAAAATTAGAAATACATAGCACCCACAAATATCAGTTCTTAAAATAAAAATAGTTTTCATAGAATAATTCAATTAAATATTGCTTTGAGGCCTTATAGCTTTGAAATTACACACAGGTTAAAGTAACAAGGAAGGCAGCATTTAAACATTTTGAAAAATTTGCAGGACTGATTTAAAAACAGAAATTACAATCTGAGTTTGTTTATTTGATTCTCCTGTCTAGTTCACGATATTTTCCTCTTCCATATTATGGGACCAATATAATTAGCATTTTTCCAGTAAAAATTAAGCATCAAT